>NC_136740.1:31176431-31356431 GCF_936440315.1 Barbus barbus
TTGTCATAATCGCTCAGGTGACGAGGAAGGAGCTGGGTGTGTACAGAGCTGTAGTGAACGACAGCAGAGGAGAAGACGAGAGCATCCTGCAGCTGATAGATGACGGTGAGACTCATTATTACTGCCATTACTGTACATAGCAATCATATAAATGTTTGATTATTGGCTAAAATAATAGCTTATTGTTATGAAAACTTGTTTTTGTTTACATAATATATGTTTGTGTACTGTGTATATTTATTATGTATATATAAATACACACACATGCAGTATATATTTAAGAAAAATGTTATATTTGCATATTAAATATACAAATATGTATGATAAATTATATAAATATTAATATATACATGTGAATATTTTCAAAATATATACTGTACGAGTGTGTATTTATATATACATAAATATACACAGTAAACACACATATATTAT
Organism: Barbus barbus; assembly: GCF_936440315.1. Classification (NCBI taxonomy): domain Eukaryota; kingdom Metazoa; phylum Chordata; class Actinopteri; order Cypriniformes; family Cyprinidae; genus Barbus; species Barbus barbus. Next base: position 31,176,864 of record NC_136740.1, read on the forward strand.
GTAAACAAAAACTGTTATTTTTACATTTACTCAACATGTATGACTTTATTGTCTGTTATATAGCTGCCATATAGTGATTTATTTTAAGTTACAGTACGAACAGTTATTACAGACATTTTACCGCAGTTAAGGGGGATTTAGGTCATAATTTGAATTTTCTTACATTAATGGCTCGTTTCCACTGAGCGGTACGGTTCGGTTCGGTACGGTACGCAGTTATGTCCGTTTCCATTGTCAGAAGTTGTGAATGGTACCTAAATAGCGAACCGTACCGAACCACTTTTTTGGTGCCCTTTCATTGGGGTACCTAGCACAGCAAAGGGTACCAAGAGGGTGGAGCTAAACTCACTGCAGAAGTTGATTGGTTTACTAGAACCGTCACTTGTGTGTGAAGCTTCTCCTTCACTCGTTCCGCTCTGCTGTGTTCTGCTTATTACATCAAACACACACACACACACACATATAACTGTGTATTTTATACTTTTATATTTTCACTCGAGCAGCCTTACGCTGACTGTAGCAAACGTTTGACTGTGAATCGTTTGCTTTTGTCTTTATATAAGCCTCTTATACTTTGTACTTATACTTTTATAATGGCTATTATCCGTTTCTTTAGTAAAATGACTGTAATAAACAAATATTTCTGATGTTCTTCTATATGAAGCTGTTTGATATCTAGATGTTCAGTAATATGATGTTTTGTTGTTGTTTCTCAGAGTTCGAGCGTCTCGTGCAGCTGCTCAGTAAACAGTGCGGTAGGTTTTTATCGTGACTCTTCAGACTCTCTCAGGTTGATCTGAGGGCAGGTTCAGTGAAGTGTGTTTGTGTTTGTGTTGTACAGTGCTCTCTGCTGGTCCGGTGTGCATCCAGTGCACTGCGCAGGGCTTCAAGCTCTACTGCTCCCTCAAATACTACCTGAGCTACATCAAGACCAGCTGGTACTTCAAGTGAGTTTTCAGAACAGTATCACCAAAAATACTCATTCATTTGAGATTTAAGGAAGGTTTCTGTTTATACATATATTTTTCTGTATGTATATATTAAATTATATATTTGTATATGTTGTTAAACTTCAAATATGACACAAAAATGCGTTATTAGTAAATAATAATAATAAATGTAAGCAGTAATTTATAAATAATATATTATGTATAGACATCTAAAGTAATATATATTATTAGAATATATCATTATATAGCATAATTTATATATATATATATATATATATATGTGTGTGTGTGTGTGTGTGTGTGTGTGTTTATGTGGTTTATGAGGACACAAATTTGTATAATGACATGGGTATGACAGAGGTATTACAATATGAAGGTGGTTTATGAGGACACTGCCTATGTCCCCGTAATTCAAAAGGCTTAAAAAACATACTAAATGGTGTTTTTTTGAAAATCTAAAAATGCACAAAGTCTCCTGTGAGGGCTAAGTTTAGGTGTAGGGTTGGTGTAGGGCAATAGCACACACAGTTTGTTCAGTATAAAAACCATTACGCCTATGGAGAGTCCCCATAAACCACAAAAACCAACGTGTGTGCGTGCGTGTGCGTGCGTGTGCGTGCGTGTGCGTGTGTGTGCGTGTGTGTGCGCGTGTGTGTGTGTGTGTGTGTGTTTGTGTTTGTTTGTGTTGTTCTATATATAACATTTTACCACTTATTTACAAAAAATGAAACATTATGCTTTATTTTTTATTTTTGTTTTCACTAAATATATATGTTACCAAATCTTTTTGAAGCCAAGCAATTTATCCTGACTACATAAAAAATAATGATAATAAAGTGATCAATCTGAGCTTTGCTATGCACAAAAAAATACAGCTTTTTGCTGTGACAATTAACTAATTTGGGCCTTTTTTATTATTTATTTTATTTTATTTATTCCTCTACCAAAATTGTAGGACAAATTTATGAGACAAATTTCTCGTTTTAATTTAGTTTATCTTGATGTACTAAAATAACTCAAATTGAAATAAAATGAATAAAAACTATACAGACATATTTAAAAATAAATAAATAAATAAAAATGACAAAAATGCACAACAATCTAAGATTCAAATGAAAACAGAAAATTAAAACCAAATTCAAAATATTAATAAAAACTATAATAATATCTCAGTGATACTGATCTGGTTCAGATATTATTTTCTTTGTGGTTTTTCTTTGATAGTTTTATTTTCTTGCTGTGACAGAGACAAGAGAATTGACCTGGAGGAGCGGACGAAGCCGGGCAGCAGCATGCAGAAGGTTTGGATTGAGATATTCAGCCCCACGGAGAACGATAAAGGGAAGTACACCCTGGAGATGTTCGACGGCCAGGAAACACACAAGCGCTTTCTGGATCTGTCTGGACAAGGTACAGCGGCGCACAACATGCGACCCGAGCCGGAGAATCAATCACCTCAACACTAACACGTCTCTTTCTTCTCTGCAGCGTTCGCTGATGCTTTGCTGGAATACCAGAGACTGAAGTGAGTCGAGATTGAATATTCTGCAGCTGAATTTGACCTTTGACCCACTAAACTCCAACCTCGGTTACTGTTGCTAACTTAGACAAGCTTTACAAAACATTCTATAAACAATTAATAGAGATGGCTGTGTGTGAATGTGTGTATATATATATATATATATATATATATATGAAATTATCCCTAATGTAATATAATATAAATAAATATTTATATGTAAATATATAACTATAAGTAATAATAAATCTAGTATATTAAATAGTGCTATAATTATTTACAAAACATCAATTGAAAATAAAATGCACACACTATGTATGTTTTTTGCGATATTAAAATAATATAAATAGCACATTTTATGTAGTATATATAATTCTATAAAGTAATATATATTATATATAAAATAAATTATATGAAAATATGATACAGTTATATTTAAAATAATGATAATCAAATGTGTATGTATTCATTAATTAAATAAAACATAATTAAAAATAGCATTTATTAACCACTTATTTACAAAAATGTATTTAAAATAAGATGACATCGCAAAGGACTTTATGCATGTTTTTTCTTTTTTAAATAAAAAAGAGGAAAAATAGTAAATTAATTGTATAAAATAATAGATATTATATTTAAAACAAATTATTATATAGTATAACTATTATATTTAAATATATGTGATTGTGTTTTATATATATATATATATATATATATATAATATTTTACAAAAAATCAATTAAATTAAAATAACATTACAAAACACATTTTTTGCAGTTTTAATTTGAGCAGTAAATTATATATAATTGTACAAAATAATCAACAAAAAAATCTATATAAAATACAGTATTATATAAAATAAAGGTGAAATATATATAATTGTGTGGGAGTTCATGTGTGTATATAAATGAACCATTATATCTTTTTCTTTAGATTTATTGAAAGGTTAGAACATTAAACTAAGAAAGTTTTGGTGGTGTTCAGGTGAAAGTTTGTAAGCTCATTCTCTATATCATGGTATTTTTTACTCATTCACAGGCAAGTTGAGTTTGCTGAGAAAAGTAAGTATTCGTTTGTCACTCTTCTAATTGTGTTTTGATGAAGCGATTGCTTAATGTAGACGACACACTTCATCATAACCGTCCATCTGACAGATCGAGCCCGAGTCACAAAGGGTCTTCCTGATGTAGTGGCCATAATGGAGAATAAGGTACGTCTATCCATCTGTGTCTCATTCAGCTCACATCAGAGCAGGCCCTGAACTATTCTCTTTCTCTGTAGTCTCTCTGTCTGACGTGTTTTGCTGACGGCGATCCTGTGCCGGAAATGTTCTGGCTGAAGAATGACAGAGAAGTCACCTCCACCGGCCAGTATAACATTAAAAACGAGGATAAATCCTCCACTCTCACTATAAACCATGTCACCATGGAGGACTCTGGGAACTACAGCATCTTCGTGCGCAATAAACACGGATCGCAGACGGTCCTCGTGACCGTCAGTGTGTATAAACATGGTGAAAAGCCTCGAGCAGATGCAGTGCCAATGTAACTGTAAGCACCACAGTGATAGTGTGCCACATCTATGATGGGTGAATCTATTTTTATTGAAGTCAACAATGGTTTGGCCTCATTTACATGGTGTGTGTTCATTTTGGAGCCTGTATGACTGTCCAAAATAAAAATGTAGTCACACTCAGGCCATCCAAGATTAGGATGAGTTTGTTTCATCATCAAATTTGGAGAAATGTAGCATTGCATCACTTGCTCTGCAGTGAATGGGTGCCGTCAGAATGAGAGTCAGCTGATAGAAACATCACAATAATCCAAACCACTCCAGTCCATCAGTTAACATCTGGAGAAGACAAAAGCTGAAACAAATCCAGCATTAAGGTGTTTTTAACTTAATAACCAAAATTCATTAAATAATATGAGTTCATAATCCATAATAATGCTTCCTCCAGTGATAAAGCCCATCTCCTGTTGTCTCTCAAATCAAAATCCAGCCACATATTTGTTTAGAGCTGGTTTGTAAACGCTGCTTGATCTGCAGATTTCTCTCCTGATTCAGACCAAACCACTTTTTCACTGGAGGAAGTGTTATTATGGATTATGGACTTGTATTTTAGTTAAAAATATCTCAATTATGTATTTGTTTGAGCTTTTGTCTTCTCCAGTATGTTAACTGATGGACTGGAGTGGTGTGGATTATTGTGATGTTTTTATCAGCTGTTTGGACTCTCATTCTGACGGCACCCATTCACTGCAGAGCATCCATTGCTGAGACACTGATGCAATGCTACATTTCTCCAAATTTGATGATGAAACAAACTCATCCTAATCTTGGATGGCCTGAGGATGAGCACATTTACAGCTAATTTTCCTTTTTGGGTGAGCAATTCCTTTATTGGTGCTTTAGAAGGCAATGTCCTGAAGGTCAGTGTCCTGAAAGCCTGAAGCCTGAGTTGATTTGATTAGTGGTTTGTTTCCTCTGATTTATCTTGTGCCACTTGCAGAATAAAGTGCAAATGAAACTGTTTCCACTCTCTTTTTTTCAATTTTAGCTGAATTTGAGCATCAGGGAATGCAAGTGTGCAGCGAACTTTGATTAAATAGACTGTGAACACACTTTCCATAGAGTCGCAATCGATTTTTATGCTTGTACATGGATGGATGGGTGTTTTATCTGCTGATATTTCATAACAGAGAGATCGAGGCCCGTTTCAAATATCATTATGCAACCCGAGGGTGATTCTTTTGAACACACAGAAAGCAAACTCCACAGTCCACATAGGGTCATTCACCCCTCATCTGTTTAAACAGGATAGTATTTCAACGGGTTTCTTTTGCAAAACATAGCGAGAAAAGGATCTAGACCAGGGATCCTCAAATCTGGACCATTCCTGCAGAGTTTAGCTCTAACCCTAATCAAACACACCTGAGCTGCTAATCAGAGTCTTCAAGATCATTAGAAAATCACAGGTAGGTGAATTTGATCAGGGTTGGAGCTAAACAGCAGATTGGACCTCCAGGGAAAGATTTGAGGAACCCTGATCTAGACCATGGATCTGGCAACCTTTTTGGCATGAAGTGCCATATTTATTTTTTCTGTACAACATCACTCCCAGAATGTAGAATGCTAAACTTTGCATGCAACATGAATAAATCGTGCAAATTGTGTCTTGTGCATTATTAGCACTGGTGTTGTCATGTTTGTTTTTGTTGATGACATCAATGCATCTCTTTTAACTTTGTAGTTTTGAGCGTCATTTGAGCATTGTCAGATTAAAAATCTTAAAGCATTATTTTTTATTTTATTATTATTTTTTATTAGTTTAATTTAGTAGTTCATTTAGTGCAGTTCATTCCTTTTTTAGAGCATCTGGAAACTCATACATGCACACAAACCCCATCATCCATCCCTTGTGTGTTCATATATGAATTCATGAAATAGTTTGGTTAATCTGATTACGCATTCAGATATTAATTTAGTGTCGTGCTTTCAGCAACATTGAACATGTTTAAACCATCTCACAGAATCGGTGCAGGGAAAACCTGCAGATTTCATCAGTTTTTGAAAGACGTCTCTTCTGCTCACCAAGGTTGCATTTATTTGATGAAACATACATTAAAAATTGTTAAATATTTTTGCGAGTTAAAATAGCTGTTTTCTATGTGAATATCTGTTGAAATGTAATTTATTTCTGTGATGCGCAGCTGTATTTTCAGCATCATTACTCCAGTCTTCAGTGTCACATGATCTTCAGAAATCATTCTAATATGCTGCTCAAGAAACATTTCTGATTATTATCAATGTTGAAGAGATTCTTGAAAGATTCTTTGATGAATAGAAACTTCAAAAGAACAGCATTTATTTGAAATATAAATCTTTTGTGATTATAAATGCTTTTACTGTCACTTTTGATCAATTTAATGCATCCTAATAAAGTCTGACTTCGCTGAACTTAACAGATTTCTAAATCTATTTAAGATGAATGGATGCAAGTCAAATGCTCTTTTTAAAGGAAAAGATCAGCTGCTGCCACATTCAGAGAAGCACGAACCCCACAAATGATGTTAGCGAACTCTGTGTTGTTCAAACAGCAGGGAAAACTGCCAGAACGTGAATGATTAAACTCATAGTGAGTATAAGTACAGGTCTGGGATGAACGTCTCCTCACATTGTGTTGAGCTCTTGATCAGCAGCAGACATGGCCTTCAGTGGAACGTGGCAGGTTTATGTGCAGGAGAACTACGAGGAGTTTCTGAGAGCCATCTGTGAGTTGTCAAACGATCAGGGTTGCATTTCCCAAAGCATTGGATATTTTTATGCATGCAATGCTTTTGGGAAATAAACTGTGAGACATCTGAAGTCATTTCATTTGAATTCCCTGTCATGACTGTAGGTCGCTCACTCACTGTCTTTGTGCTTCTGTTCCCTTCAGCTCTGCCAGAAGATGTCATTAAAATGGCCAAGGATGTTAAACCAGTGACTGAAATCCAACAAAACGGCAACGACTTCACCATCACATCCAAAACCCCTGGAAAAACTGTCACGAACTCCTTCACCATCGGCAAGGAAGCTGAAATCACCACCATGGACGGCAAGAAGCTCAAGGTAGATTATGTTTACATCTTTTTATGATGTTGAACTGTTCAAGAAGAGTTGATATCGAGCACAGAAGCTCAGTTCCACGAGAAATCAAGATTTGTTTCTTAATCAAAAAAAGAATCTTAGATCAAATTATATCTATTATCATTTTTATATAAATTTTGACAAATATTTTGTAATATTACATGCAAATAAAATGTGCATATATGAATAATCATGAATAAATTACATGCAAAATCTATTATGAATAATATTTTCTGCCGGACGATGCTTATATTGTCTTGTGTTTCAGTGCATTGTCAAGCTGGAGGGAGGGAAGCTGGTCTGTCAGACGGATCGATTCTCTCACATCCAGGAGCTCAAGGGAGGAGAGATGGTCGAGGTTTGTACTGATGATCTGCTCATCAGAGCTCAGAACGCTCTTGATCTGTAAAATATGAACATTTGCCATTTTCTTTTTCCAGACCCTGACAGTAGGAGGAACCACCATGATCAGGAGGAGCAAGAAGATGTGAAGAGTTTGATCACCACTGGCTATTTAAATAAAGCTCTGAGTCATCATACTAGTGTGTGTTGCATTATTCGCTCAAACAAACAATAAATAAACAAACATTTCCATCAAATTTGCTGCAATATGAACCAAAATGTAAACAGTAACATACAGAAATACCAAACCATTAGGCCAGCATGTACTGTAATTAATAAATTATATGAAATTATCATATAAAACACACATAACCTGCCCCAGTGTGACATGTAAAATATTTTTGGCATGAGAAATCAGTCCAACCTTTCTGGTAGAATTAAAAGTTTTCAAATTGTAAGTTTAAAAAATTTAAAATATACAATAAAAATGTAAAAGAATTTCAGTGATGAATCATTCATAATAAGATGAGTAAATGGGTTATATATGGATCATATGTTTATTTGTTTTAAAGATATTCATTAAGATAAACAAAAAATATATATAAACGAAGAAATAAAATCAAAAGTTATAAATATAATAAACCTAAAAGAAATTAGGAAAAACTAAAATATTAACACATTCTACAGCTTTTTTATTTTTCAGAATCAATTTCTGCATTCAGAACTTTAAAGGCTTATTTCCGTAAATATTTAATTTTGTAAAGACCATACACAACATTACATAAACCATAAGCCATAGACTGCAATTTTTTTAAATTTTTTAATCATTTAAATAAAATATGTCATTTTTATATTCTGCAATAAATATAGGCCTATATAAAAGAAAAAAACTATTATGCAAACAAAAATCTTTGTCTCGGATCGGCGGTGACGTCACGGCGCGCATGCGTAAGCACGTCGATCAGGACTGCGGCCTGCGCGCGCTGCGTGTCTCTCTGTGGTTTGAGGAGCTAAAGGTTGCAGGTTTTTAAATCATGGCGAGATACATGCGACCTCCAAACACGTCTCTGTTCATCAGAAACATCTCCGATGACAGCAGGTTAGTGCGCACTAGTTAGTGCAGCAGTCTGCGTCCAGCATACTAGTGTGCGGTTACTACAGTTAAGATGGATTAAATGGTAAATAAATACAGAATTGATGTGTTTTTAGTCTAATATTTGAAGCAGGATTGGGTTTCTTGTATTAGATGCATGCATATTAATGAGAGGCTTTCCAAATATCTTCAGATTACTGTATCTTTAACCCAGTTTTAGTATGAAATGCTTCAACTAATCGATTCTTGTTGAAACTCCTGAAGATTTTCATGCATGTAAAAGGTTATTGTTTGTTTATAATGTCTGGTCAAACTTTGTCCCTGAATATGTTTCCCAGAATATCTCTAATAAGATCTATCACTCAGGCCTAGACAGTTGAATGCAATCCAGAAAATAGATAAAACTGCAAAACTCAATTAATTAGACAGGCTTTTTGATTAATTTAACCATTAAAACAGAGTATAGAAAATGGAAAAAAACTGAATTTGGAAATAAAGCTGATTTCATAGGGCCCTATAATTATAATTGTTTTTGTGGTAATAAAATGTAAGTGAACGATAGATTTTAAAATGACTTGAAGTACATATATAATAGCAATTATGCAATAATAAGCAGGAAATCATATGGTTTTATTGCACAAAACTGTTAAAATACATAATGTATTATAAACAATAGAGCATCACAACAAAGGCCTGTTTTCACACATTACTGTGCGATCAATCCATGTTTAATATTGCCCAAGCACCATTTAACTCAAATGTCCACGTAATCTTTGATATTTTCTGTCTTTAGGACAGAAATATAATTATTTAATTAAATCATAGCGTTTGTGAATTCACAATTATGCTTAATTATTTTTAAATGGGTTTAATATATCATGCAGCTTTGGAAAATAGTTTAATAATGTGTTTTATTGACTCTCATCCGGGAAATGCGCCACTTCCGGTATTTTGCCGGTTAATCGACGCGAGCAAAATTAAGTTGACGATTTTTAATAATTGACGAATCGCGACAGCCCTATATATATAAAATTGTTAATAAAATTTTCCTAATAATCAGATTAATTTATAATTTGTTTATTAATCCTTTTTGGGTTTTTTAGTAATTTTTAGTGTTTTTGTAATTCGTTGTTATTTTTTTTAAATACCAGTTTGTATGTTAAAATATTACTGCTTAATTTAGAATAAAATTATATTTGGGTTAAATTTATTTTGTGAATGTGGTTAATTATTTGGAATTAATATTTAGAAATTTAATTTTAAATTTTAAAATGTAGTTTTATTAATTTCCAGTTAGTAATTTTAGTGCTTCTAGTGTTTATTGATATTTTATCATTTATTTTTATAATTTAATTTATTCTAAACTTTTTTTTTTATATATTTTAGTTTTAGTAAATTTTTAGTGTGTTTATTATGCTTTTGAGTATTTTTTTTTATTTTAGTATTTTTGTTTTATTTATTTTTATGCTTTTTTGTTTTTTATTTATTTTAATTTCAGCTTTCAGTTAGTTATACTATACATGCATTACATTGCTTCTGGTGTTTCTTTATGTATTATAATTTTTATTATTTTTATAATCAATGTTTTATTTTTGTTTTCACTTAGTTTTTGTTTTTTTAAATATTACTATTTGAGTTTAATTTATTTTTATTTCAATGTTAGGTTTTATTTATTTCCAGTTACTGATTTTAATGCTTCAACTGAAACTAAATGAGTTATGAATATTGCCTAAATCAGAAGGATTGGTGAGTCTCTTCATGAATTTGGGAATCAAGCATGATTGTTTTCACGCTGCCTTGTGGCTTCAACAGAAGCAAATATGTGAGTTTGCATCATGTGATTTTCCTCAAAGCACTCTGGGAAAAGCTCTCAGAGACACAAATGAATGTCCTGTGATTTCATGGTACTTTAGGCCAGAGGATTTGCGTCGTGAGTTTGGTCGTTACGGACCTATAGTAGATGTCTACGTTCCTGTTGACTTCTATTCACGGCGACCAAGAGGATTTGCATACGTACAATATCCTTTGTAGGCAAATGTGTAAAAGAAAGAACACATTGTGAACTTTTAAAGGGATGTTTCATCCAAAAATTCTGACTTTTCCTTTTGTGGAAGCCAAAAAGAGATATTGAACCGAATGTCCAAGCTGCTCTTTTCCATATAATGGAAGTGAATGGGGACTGGAGCGGTTGAACGCCATAATAGTTCCCCCATGTGACTTATTCGCTTTGTTCCCATATATGTCCTTCAGAAGACTTGGAATATGGCGCACAAGCCACATAGACGTATTGTTCTGGTGTTTTAGGCATTTTTCAGAGCTCCGCAGCTCCATTCACTTCCATTGCAATCGGAGGATAATGATTGTGATTTTTGGGTGTAAAGTCTCTTTAAAGCTTGATTGGCCGTGGACATGTCCGATGTTTGTCTCCTAACCGATATTTCCTCTGTTGTTGTCTCAGAAAATGTAAAGACATACAGTTCTGGAGACCTTCCCTACAAAGAATATTTAAAAGGGCCGATGTAGAGTAGATTCAAGACAAAGACAATAAAGAGAGAGTTAAAGCTTGAAGATTCAAAGGGGACCAAAATTGGAGTCAAGGCCTCGTTCTGACCAAAGAAAGAGGAAAAGACTAAAGGTTATTGGGCACAGACATCCCCAAGTCCTTCTCGGAGGTGGTTAAAGACAATAAAGGTCAAGCTGAAGGTCAAAGGTCAAGCATGTTAAAGGTAACCCGTTTTAATGCTGTATCCTACCATTACAGAGCACATGATTTCTGTACGTAATCCAAGACAGTTTTACAATCCATCATTTCTTTCCCTTTGCTTCGCTCCTGTCCACTTCAACGTTTAACTACAGGAACTTTCTGAACTCCGTTATCACATTCTCACTTAATCATTTCAACATAGCGTTTTTACTATTCATATGTAGTTTTCCTTCATTTTTATTTCAATGTTAGTCATTTGAGTGCTTATTAATATTTTATAAATTAAATAATTTATGCTTTTATTTTTATATTTTGTGTTTTAGTAACTTAGTTGTGCTTTTGTCATTTTTATTATTCTTTAAAAAAAATGTATATAATATTATTTAATAAAAATTATTAATTGCGTTCAAAATAAGTTTGTTTATATACTAGATGTGTGTGTACTGTGTAAATATAAATACACACATGTATATATTAAGGAAAAATGTTAGATTTATATATATATATATATATATATATATATATATATATATATATATATATAAAATATTAATACATAAATTATATACAAGTATAAATATATATGCATACAAATATTTTTTTTAGATATATACGTTTATATATACATAATAAATATGCACAGTACATGCATATTATGTAAACAAACATTTATTTTGAATGCGATTAATTGTTTTGCAGCCCTAATAAAAATAATATTTGTTTAATATTTCTGGTAGTTTTTTTTTTTAATTTTAGCTTTTATATATTTCTAGTTAGTAGTTTTTGTTTATTAATATTTCTTGCATTTTTTTGTAGTAGTTTTTTTTTTTTTTTTAGTATTAATTTGATTAATTTTAGTGCTCCTAGTATTAATATTTTATAAATTAGTAAATAATTATTTAATTTGTTTAAGCTTTTGTTTTTATATTTTCAGTTTTCGTTTTAGTAATTTAGTTGTGCTTTTGTCTTTTTTTATTTTTTTTTATTAATATCTTAAATATATATTTGTTTAATGTATAAAGAAATTTTGTGCTTTTGTCATTTTTATTATTTTTAATTTAATTTTTTTTTTTTTTTGTATTTAATTTTTTAGTGCTTCTAATGTTAATATTTTACCTTTTATATCCTTTAAATTATTTGTTTATTAAGCTTTTATTTTCCTTATTTCTATAAAATATACACAAAACATAATAGTAATGAATAAAATTAATTAATACACACAATTAAATAATATTTTCACATCTTCTTTTGCATCATTGGATTGGAAATGACATCATTAAAATATTCTTTTAATTTGTTTCTTGATTTTTTTTCACACAAAAGTGCCTGAAGTTGAAGAAACACCCTTAAATACATTTAGGACATTTTGTGAATTTCTTTCATAATTTGAGAGTAATTTCATCAAACACCTTCCCCTGTTGCCGTTTATCACAGTTAATTCAGATGATTATTTGTTTTGCTTTATGATCTGTAATGTTTTGGTGAATATTGAGATGGTGAGTTCAGTTTCTGTCATATGAATGTTCATCGGTGTGTGTCAGACTGGTACAAATGCAAAGCCTTAACCGCATCAGCATGTTCGAGGACGTTCGTGACGCAGAGGATGCGCTGCATAACCTGGACAGGAAGTGGATCTGTGGACGGCAGATCGAGATTCAGTTCGCTCAAGGAGACAGGAAGAGTATGACGCTGGTTTTCTGCATGCCAAAAATTAATATAAAGTTTTTGAACTGCAAACATGTGAATTCTCTAGTATAAATGCATTTAAATATTTATTTTTAAAAGTATTTCTTTAATATTATTTTTTTATAACATTTAAAAAAATATGACTAAATTGCATGCATTTGTCTTTGTCGTTTGTGTTGTCGTGCAGCTCCTGGTCAGATGAAATCCAAGGAGAAACACTCCCCTCGCAGCGACTCGCGGTATGATGACTATGAGCGTGACGGCCGGCGCAGACGCTCACGCAGCCGCTCTTATGGCAGAAGCAGATCTCGCAGTCCTTCATACGAACACCGCGCGCGCAGATCAGGAAGCCCCAGAGAGTGAGAACAGACACATACTAATCTGATTTCACATCAGTCTAACATACAGACAGAAAAAGTAGGTTATATTCGATTAGAATTGTTCATTAAAAAATCTATATTGTGACACTTTACAGTAAGGTCCTATTAAGTCCCAAAAAAAACATATCATTGAACTTATTTTAAACTTTATTTGTATTTTTATTACCAAGTAATTTATTATATAAAAATTATAATAATTTTAAAAACCACTGTTTTTAATTCTTATTTTTCTGTCCATTTTAATTTTCTCTAACATATCCATAAACCACCCTCGTTAAATTTTATTAGGCTTATATATATATATTAGGCTTATATATGTGTATACACACACTTTTCACATTTTAATTTAATTTAAAAAAAAAAAAATTCAAATAAAATGTAGTAGTTTTATTTTTTTTACTTAAATTTGATCTTAATTTTTTTTATTGAACTGCACAAACTAATATATAATATATATTCATATATATTTTAATAAAAAAAATCACTATCAGTTATTTTACTGCTTAATTATTTTTATATTTGCATGTTGTTTAACATATCCATAAACCATCCTGAATTTTCTAAAAAAAAAAAAGTTTTACTATTAATTATAAATAAAATTGATGTATTAAATTTATTTTAAAACTTTATTACAACAAACGTTTTTTCCAAACCATTTTTGTTGAACTTCTCCATCCCTAAACATGGCTTTTTAAACGCTGATGTTTTGCATGTTTTTGAACAGCTCTCGTTCGCACGGCAGACACCGGAGGAGCAGAAGTCGTGACAATGACAGGTAAAGTTCAGTGCATTCACATCAAGGGGCTGCGTTCTCTTTCTAAAAGTTTGTTGTAGGGAAGCATGATATTATCGGAACGTCATGGGAATCGGCCGATAAAGGCTGCTGTTGTTGTAAAATACACAAATATCATTAAGATACTTGTTTCTGAATAAATAAAATGGTATCAGTGTCATAAAATACAAGTCTGTATTGATTTAAAGGTCAGAAGCTATAGTTCATAGGGATGCAACGATTTTGGCCGATACCGATAATTCTTTATATTTGAAAGCCGATAACCGATATGTTGGCCGATAAATCTAAATCAGATTTTATCCAATTTTTGAGAGCCTGATTACAAAAAGGTCTCATCATTAAAAGCCACGTCCCAAACACTTTTACATAAGCAGCCTAGTTTGAACAGTGTATGTTTTAAAAATAATCTTACTCTCCTATTACCAAATTTCCTCAAGTCTTCCAAATAAAATCACTGGACATTACTTGCGTGTAAAGAATAAAATTGCATGCGCCATGGATCAATAAAACGGAATAACCTCTGCACAGACAATAATGAAATGGTTTTAATTACTAAACCATATTTTTGATAATAAGAGAAAAACAAAAGTGGTGGTTATTATTAATAATGCATCAATGATTTTGATAAAAGTAACAAATTGATACCACTTTTAAATAGCAGCAATGCTGTTTGAGCTGCGTGCGCTGTAGCTGAAGAGATGAATGAACAACACCGGTAAACTGAAGTGCTTGTAAACGGGTTAATTAGGCTATATGAGAATCAGATATAGAACATAAACATAATATTACAACTTATATATGTACAAAATGACACAGTCATTACGTGCTATACTCAGAATGTGTATCTCCTATTGTGGACGCGCTCTTGGCTCTTCCCATAACAACACGCTGAAACAGCAACTAAACCCAAAGAATTCACAATGTTTTATTATAATAATGTTCTCATTAGAATGTTATATACATGCCATTCCCAGTCATAGTTATTAATGTTGTGCGCTGCTGTTTGAGCTGCGTGCGCTGGGCTGAAGATCAGCGGTAAACTAAAGCACTCTATTACCGCTCTACTAACTTAACCAAACACATTATATAATAAAGCAGATATTCATAAAATAATCTCATTTCAAGCATTTCAAAACCATCATGGCAAACAGTGCAAATAAGTGTAAATTAAATAATTTCATATATACAGATTTATTGAGTAATATGTTAATATATAATATTAAATATAAAGAGCTTTTTACAGCTCTTTTGCTTTAGACCATCTATTAATGTTAAATCCACAAATATAATGTTAAGGTTTCAACTGCATCTGTCTGAGAAAAAAACACAGCAGAGGTTGATTTTATTAGTTATTTTTTAAAGCTTTCAATGTACTCTCATTTTAATAGTTCATTACTTTAACAAATACGTTTTTGCTCAAAACTAACCAAAATTAAAAATAATTCGGTTATAATTTCTGCACAGGAGAGACTTGGTATTGTTTCAAAAAGGAAAATATGTGAGCTTGGAGCACAAAAGCAGTCATGAGTAGCACAGGTGTATGTATATATATATATATATCTCAAAACTTAACTTTTGATTAGTAATATGCATTGCTAAGAACTTAATTTGGACAACTTTAAAGGAGATTTTCTCTATTTTGATTTCTTTTTTTTATTTAGCATTCAGAAGATGTATACAGTGGGGCAAATAAGTATTTGATACACTGTCGATTTTTCAAGTTTTCCCACTTACAAAGAATGGAGAGATCTGTAATTTTCATCGTAGGTACACCTCAACTGTGTGAGACAGAATATTAAAAAAAAATCCAGGATTTTTGAATAATTAATTTCCATTTTATTGCATGAAATAAGTATTTGATACAATAGAAAAATAGAACTTAATATTTGGTACAGGAACCTTTGTTTACAATTACAGAGGTCAGACGTTTCCTGTAGTTCTTGAGCAGGTTTGCACACACTGCAGGTCTTCTGGCCCACTCCTCCATACAGGTCCTCCCGTGTAGTTCTAGGCGGATCCCTCACCTTTCTCAGGATCATTGATACTCCACGAGGCCAGATCTTGCATGGAGCCCCAGTCCGAGGGAGATTGACAGTCATCTTGAATTTCTTCCATTTTCTAATAATTGCGCCAACAGTTGTTGCCTTCTCACCAAGCTGTTTGCCTATTGTCCTGTAGCCCATCCCAGCCTTGTGCAGGTCTACAATTTTGTCCCTAGTGTCCTTAGACAGCTCTTTGGTCTTGCCCATAGTGGAGAGGTTGGAGTCTGATTGATGGAGTGTGTGAACAGGTGTCTTTTATACAGGTAACGAGTTCAAACCGGTGCAATTAATACAGGTAATGAGTGGAGGATAGGAGGGCTTCTTAAAGACAAACTAACAGGTCTGTGAGAGCCAGAATTCTTGCTGGTTGGTAGGTGATCAAATACTTATTTGCCCCACTGTACATCTCAATTTCAAAAACTTGACCCTTATGACTGGTTTTGTGGTCCACAGGCTTTCAATCTACTCTCATTTTAATAAAGTTTATTACTTCTAACAAACAAGTTTTTGCTCAAAACTAACCAAAATTTAAAAATAATTTAGTTATAATGTCTGCACTGGAGGGACTTGGAGTTGTTTCAAAACAAAGGTAAATGCATATCGGTATCGGCCTAAATGATTTGAAAAATATCGGCAAACTCTAATATCGTGCATCCCTAGTTTATTGACTAAAATTCATGGCGCTAAAACAATAATGCATTAACCTCAGCAGCACAGATGATTTTCCATGGTGGAAACAGTCAGTAAATCTCATTTTGTGCTCAGACACAGGTCACGTGATCACGGCCGCAGACGCCACCGATCAGCCTCGCGTTCTCCGTCCCGTGACTCCAAATACAAGTCCAAGAGCCGGCGCTCTCGCTCCCGGTCCAGATCGGCCAGTCCGCCGGCGGAGGAGCTGCAGGCGTCGACCGGATCCCGTGTGGAAGAGCCCCGCGTCCGCTCCGCCTCCCGCTCGCCGTCCCATTCCCGCTCGCGCTCCAGATCCTGGGCCGGACGCAAGTCTGGAGGCCGCTAGCCAGCGCTCTGCTTTTAAATATAGTATCGTGTAGCTTTTCATCCAATCTTTGTGTTTAATCATGACGGTGCAGCAGCTTCTGCCTGTTCTCGTTCTTATTGGATCCCAAACAAACGATGCGACTTGCTTGAAAGCTGATGTCAAGGCAGTTCGTTCTTTTGTAAGAAACGTGCTTTGATGCCAGTATAAAGATGGCTTTATTTTTATAGTCAAAGACAAGCAGAACACCAGCCGTTTTCTTTCTTTCTTTGTTTGATTTGTAGAAAGATGCATGCAGAAACAGTTAATAATCGGGGGATTTACCTACCAGTTTTTGTTTCAAAGATTTGTTTGGCGTTTGCTCTGAAAAGTCAGTGTTAAGGTTTTTTCCCAAAGGTTATAATGTATTTGAAACTCAATTTGTATTTAAGTCTTGATCGTAGCATCCGTTTATATTAAAGACGTAGTATTTTTGTCATTGCAAAATAAACATGATTTAAACATAGTCTTTTCTTTATCGCATCTTTATAACGTTTGTTCACTACAAGAAATCAATGTAGTAATATAAACTATTTTTATTGAAATACTGTATTTAAAAAAATATATATAAATACTTGTTAGGTCATATTCACTTGTGCTTTAATGTTAATCAAGATCTAATTGAAATATTAGTAATACTTTGCAGTATGAATGTATGGTAATTGTAGGCTTGAGTCAGCTGGTGGCTTTATTTGATAAAATAACACCAGCTTTAATTAGATTGAAGATTTCAGTTACACTTTATTTTAAGGTGTAATTATACATTTAAGCACCGAGTAATAATTACGTACTTACTATATGGTTAGGTTTATGGTTTGACTTAGGGTAACTTGAATGTAATAATGCATAATTTATTATTATAATAGTAAGTACATATAACAAGCACACCTTAAAATAGTGTTTCCAAGTTTTCTCTGACTTTTAAAGCAATATTTAAATGTGCAACAAATGTTTCAAACTCTAGTTAGTAATAATAGTAACTATATAGTAAACTATATGTTGCATGTTTAATTTAGCAAATAGCATTTACAGTTTTTTATATACTTTTTGCACTAATAACAGAATCATGTCATTTTTGAAAACTCTAGACACAAAACAGTCATTATTTGTAGCACAGGCTGTCCAATGTTCATAACTTTGCATATTGTATTCATGTCTTTAAAGAAGCCTTGCTTTTGCAGAAATACTCATTTAATTATGAAATATCATAGGGACATTACTTTAGATCACCCACACACAAGATACCCATAGTTCCACTGTTTAGTTGTTAGTACAATCATTAAATATAGTTTAAAACATCTGATGCAGCTCTCGTTATGGTTCACATTCATACATCGCTGTAATAGACTAACGAGAAAAGTACAGACTGGGATCATTAAACAAAATGTGAAAATTATTGATGAAATAATCCACTCGCAACAGGTTAAAAAAAAAAAAAAAAAACTACAGTAGGCCTACAGTAAGATGTCAACTGGAGTGTCCCTCGCTGCACTTCTATGTTTTTATCAACCCTGTCTTGTGGATTTGGCCACAGGTTCTCATCCACATCATATTGGATGTTTTCATTAGCTAAAATTCTGGTATGGCAAATACAGGCCTGACATTGGTCTCCTGTGACGTTATTGCACATATCTATGGCCTGGAGAAGAGGGACTTGTTTGTGAGCCTTCCACCTCCATGTGGAGAAAAACTCCTCAGTCAGGAGAGTATGGAGGTAAATAGAAGGTGATAAACTGTGGATGAGCCTGAAACCATGATTGGACTTAGTGCTGTTGCTAGGAATTCTGGGCCCATTGCACTGATTTTGCTATGGGGCCCCTCAAATTCACATTCAGTGGGGGGTGGTCGAGCCCCACAGAGAACATCATTCTGGGTCCCCAGGTGAAAAACAATTTTTCAAAGTGTACTCAACTGTGCTATTCTGAGACACAATCCCCCGGTTTCACAGACAAGGCTTAAGATAGTCCCAGACTAAAATGCATGTTTGAGCGGTCTCGACTGAAAATATCTTGCTCTGACATATCTTAAAATATGTCCGTGTCACTGCTCTGTGTCAAAATACACACCTTAATGCTTCTAAGGCATTTTTGTAAAAATTGCTTAAATATCTTAATTTAACTAAGGCCTAGTCCAGGCTTAAGCTAAGCCCCGTTTGTGAAACCGGGCCATGAATATGAACAAAAAATGCACTTTTAACATACTATCTCTGCATTTAAAAATGTATTTAGTCACCACTTGTAGTACACTTGAGTGTACTTGTGTATGAAAGATGGGTTCAAGTGTACTACAAGTGGTGACTAAATACATTTTTAAATGCAGAGATAGTATGTTAAAAGTGCATTTTAGTTCATAATCATGGTCTCAAAATAGCACAGTTGAGTACACTTAGATGATCTGAAGTTTATCTTAATATACTAAAAATTATTCTTTAGTACAAAATTATATGGTACAATGATATAGAATTTTGGGCATTTTTTTTCTCCCAACAACAGGCATCTTGAAACTGATCATACCTGAACATACTCGTAATGCTTCACTTTCGTAATGTTGTTCATGATTTTCCATAAAACTATGCTTCGAGAGTAATGCAAAAGTTACATAGCATTTTAAGCAATTGATGGTTAGATCATAATGAAATGAATAGACACTCAATTCAGATGTAATGCTTGAGATGCATTTTGAAATAGTAATACTTTGATGTTGTGTCACCGGTCATTTTAGTTCAATGAACAAAAGATCTTTAGCTCATGTTTATTGCATCCAAGCATTTGGAAAAAAAGTGTTATGTTTTTAGTGCATGTTCACTATTGAGTTAAACTTGGATGGGTTAAATGCAGAGCACAAATTCAGAGTATGGGTCAGTATACTTGGCCACTTTGCCTAAAAAATATGCATTTTGATCTTCAGTTGTGAATTATGTGTCTAGAGTGACAAAAAAATTACACGGTGCAAATATTAATTATTAGTGCAAAAATGATATAAAAAAAAACTGTAATTGTCATCTTGGACTTACACCGCTAGTTTGCATTTTTAATAAAATTTTGCATAAAGTCTGATTCATTATTTGACCAATTTCTACCATTTCATTCTTCACACTATAAATGTAAGTCATTGCATTGTATTTTAGTACAGCACATACAAGTGTGCAAAAATATTAGGTCACCTGGATATTCAATACTACAAAAAATGATTATGTATTTATACAAGTCTGTATTTGAAATGGCATATTTCTGCAGTAAATAGGTTTCCTATGCACTTGTGAATTAAATGCACAGCATCTCATGACAAAATGAATAAAATGCAGGTTTTCTCACAGCATAAAGCATTGCTTCATGTAACTTTTTTTTTTTATATAATGCATTTAGCATTTTGCAAGTATGCCTTTTCCAACAGTGCCATAAATAGTGAAAAAGTGGGACTTTTTATTTGTAAAACAAATTACAATTCAAAACAATTCAAATTAAAAAGCCTTTCAAGACAGTGGGACACTCCATACACTGTTGCAAATGTATATATATAGAAGTACTGGAAACACTTTACAATAAGGTTTCATGTGTTAACATTATTAACATGAACAACTTTATACAGCATTTATTATTCTTATTTCGTGTTAAGTTCAACATTTACTAGAACATTAAAATCAAAAATCGTATGTGGTAACATTAGTTAATGCACTGCGAACATGAGCATTAACAAAGGTTAATAAAATGCTGTAAAGACTACCGTTAACAAATGAGGCCTTTTTGTAAAGTGTTAACTTTGTACTCAAAAAGAAGCACAAGACTAGTTTGCATCCAAGTTTATTTTTGAAATTCCCTACTCCCTCTATACAAGAAAAAATGACTTTCCACAAAGGCAGCAGTGAACTCTCAGTGATAGTAATATTTATGTTTAGGGCAGGAAAAAAATCATAAATCACAGTGTAAGCTTTCTTTTTCTTTAAATACTCCTGCTGTCATCTTTGGCTGGGTTTGGCGGACAGTTTACCGTCAGGCCAAAGTCACGGGACGTTACAGTTCAAGCCAATGGAGCTGCAGGCTTCAACTTTACAAAAGCCAATGCAGGAATGTTGCGTTATACTCGGATAACGGAAATAAAAAAACAAAACTAAATAAGAACAAGCCGTCCAACGTTTGTAACGCAGACCAAAAAAAAAAAAAAAAAAAGACTGCCAGGGATGCGACAGCACTTTTAAATTTCATAAAATTGTATAGACAAAAAATAAATCTACAAAAATGGAACTAGTAATATTACACAACGATTAAACGGGTTTCGTTCGACTACACAAAACCGAAGTTCTTGGTCTTGATGGCTAGTAAAAGTTTCTGTTTGAGAATCTGTTTGGAAGAGTAAAGTGGCACATAGAGGCGAGAGATGCAGGTGTTGGCGGTGGGCAGGTGCTGGTCGTCCGGCGGCCGGATGGTGATGGAGGGCATGGGCTGGAATCCTTCTTCACTGGCCGGCAGAGACGGGCTGGACGTCCAGAAGTACACCTGCGGGCAGCACACACCAATGCGTTAACATCCGGCACAGGTTTACGTGAAGTCATATCGAATAGGGCTGGGGTAATAAATTGATGCATTCGTGGATCGATTCAGAGTAGGGCTGGGAAATATAGCAAAAAAAAAATGCATCAACAATGTTTAATTTTGTTCTGTATTGATAATTATTGACTTTATAACATTTTTAAAACAGCAATAGAAAAAAAAAGTTTAAATTTAACCACTGTATTTTTATTTACCCAATTAAGACAAATGTTTGTTTTTGTTTTAACAGTCAAACACAAAACCAAATTTAAAGGATGGATCCTAAACTGCTGCAATAGCCATTGATATTTTAAGAACCATTACAGACGGATAAAATAAAGCATATTTCGTTACCGTCTGAAACTTCGAAGGGTTCAATTTGAGCAGATGATTGTACCATCGCCGTCATCGTCAGAGCACACTTCCACAGTACATTCAGCATTTGCCTCATATTCACGATCGCAAACATATTCGCAAAACTGCCATTTTCAGTGACTTCAAAATCAATAGTTTGATCGCTGGCAGCTTATTTACCACATCCACCATCAAATGACAGTAACGTTTATATTTTATGGCATACAGTAATTGCTCTGCAGTACAGCCATTCAAACCAGTTCATTTTTTTCTGATGATATTCTTTTGTTTTAAGCATGCGGTGATTAGGAGTGAAACACCACGTCATTATTTCTATTAAACAGTGCCACCCCGAGGGATAAAGGTGAATTGCACGTATTGAGTCATCAAATATTTGAATATTTTTCCACAGAAAAAATATACTTACATTAATACACACCTCGGGTCTCTAGCGACCCTATATACTTTATGAAAATAATGATAAGAAAACAGACACTTAATTATGTGTTTCTTGTTATATTGTTTATAATGAATAGATTGGAGAATACAAAGAAAGCTGATGTCTAACTTTAAAAAATTAAGGAGGGAGAGGGTAGTTAACGACGTCCCGGGTCGCTAAAGACCTGAGGTATGCATTTAAATGCATTTTTACATTCAAATTAATTTTTTTTTATTCACAATCTCCTCATCAGAGGCAGGCACAGCACTCATTTCAGCATGTGCTCAAGAAGCCCTTGTGCGTCATGTAAGTGGCTAAATGTATTTGCACCTTGGCTTTAATCTCATGTCATAAAAGCATAAATGTAAACTCAGCCCACTATGAACACCCTTGTAATTCACTTCAACCTTTTTAAACTGTATGAATGATTTTGTGTTCAAGTGGTGTGTGTGTGTGTCAGGAACCGGAAGCAAGCAGAGTGCGGCTGCTTCTAAAGCACGCAGTGCCATCTGCTGTTCAAAACTAAGCTCAGAATCGCTTTGAGAAAGAATCACGATGCATTCAAATAATCTCAGAATCAATGCAGAACAATTACTCGATTCACGATGCATCGATTTATTGTCCCAGCCCTAATATTGAGTAGAGAAGAGACGTTTTTACCAGGTCCTGCCGCTCCGTCATGCTCATCTTCTCAACGATGGACCAGAACCAGCGCTTGAACTGCAGCAGCTTCTCTGCATTCTCCCCTGGACGATCAAAACAACACGATTATCAATGAACAACAACATACAAACTGCTCATTCTTCAGTTACCAACATTTGAACGACTGGATTGGATTTATTTCATGCCATATAAGCAGGAAAATCATTGCATAATATCATGAAAAACAACAGGATATTCCAATAAAATATGCTTTGTAGTCAATGACGTCTTCCAAAAACTCAAAATTATACACTAACAATATAGAATAATTTAACAATATTTTTCTTAAAACAACAAAAATATAGCAAATGTGTAATAATGAAAAAAGTGCTTAATATTTCAATAGTTATGCTTTCATCCAAAGTTGCAAATTAAACTGGAATATCCCATTAAAGATTAGCAATTAAAGCTCTGTTTGCATCCCATGTGTTGAACACTTATTTTATCAGTATCACTGCGTACTGTTAGTTTTTTTTTATTACTATCATTTTTTTGTATTTTCTGTTCTTTTGTTGTGCATTTGTCATTATTATTATAGTTTTTATTCATTTTATTATTTCAGACATTTATTTTAGTACTTCAAGTTAAACTTAAAAAATTAGTAAAATTGCCTTGGCAACAAGTTGAAATATATATATATTTTTATGTTTTTCCAGTAACAAAAAATGTTTTAGTTTTAAATTTCTCTAAATGCAAAATTAAGATATCAAGTCTTGCTTTCTAAGTAAATGTATCTCGATTTAAGAATTTTTAGATATTTGTATTGGAAAACAAAAACAAAAAAAATCATTTTTTGCAGTGCGTGCAACATTTAATATCAAGCCTTAATGAATTTAAGACTTTCTGCTGAGTTAAAACCTTCATTTTTAAGACATGCACAAACCTTGAAAGATTTTATGTAAGACTGTAAGATTTATCTTGGCCCAAATTGTGCATAAATATACAAGGATGGAAATGCTTGAAGTCTTACAAAAAAACAACGATTGTTTAATTTTTGAAAATTCTAATTAGTCAATGTTATAATTGTTACAGTGGAATAAGTGGAATAAAAATTCCAAACTGTAACATTTTCAATTCATTCTGAATTCAAGATCTTATAAAAAAGGGCAAAGATTTATCAGTTTCAAGCATCTTGGAGATCCAAAGACATACCGGACTCATCATTGAAAGAGGTGAAACTAATGAGCATCTGGACGTTGACTTCTCCACAGCCGTTGACCAGCAGTCTGAAGTCCTCAGCCGTCAGGTCCTCCAGAGCGTTCTTTGGAAGAACATCCAGAAGACCCTTCCGCATGGCCTACAAAACAACATCCTCACTTACACTTCTGCATGTTTCCCCTTATTTTTGGCAGAATTTTAAAAAGTAATGGCACAGATGAGAGAACATGTTCTTAACCCTTTAGGCGCCAGGGATTTCTGAAAATGCTGGATTTTGACATCAAGATTTCAAAAGCTTGTGGCTTGAAAGGGCTTAAAGATAGAGATAAAATGTAAATTAGAAAAATGTTGGGCATGACCGCAAGTTTATGTGGGGTGTAAATATACTCATCTAATTTGTATATTATGACGTCATCAGGGGGCGGCCCTCTTGAATTTCATAATATTCAGGAAATAGTAAATATTGAATTGATGAACTTGTTTTTTGTTGTCATTTTATCCTCATTCCAAATGATCAGAAAAGAGGAAACCAACAATAAAACAGGAGAAAGTACTAAATTATTATTATACTATATATAGTAAAACGCATGTGAACTGTAGCCTACTTTTTGATCAGTTCATCAGTAATATTCAGGTAATAATAGATATTGAATGGATGTTTGAACTTATTTGCATGTTTGTTTTTTTTGTCTTTTTATCCTCATTCCAAATGATCAGGAAAAGAGGAAAGCAACAGTAAAACAGGAGAAAGTAGTAAATTTTTACTATATTACTGTGCCATAGTAAAATACACGTGCCTATTTTTTGATCAGTTGACCAGCTATCTGCCCAATCAGGTATCTAGGTTTATAGTTCTTGAGAATATGGTACCTCTCATTGCATGGCACAGCGCACAGACCTACCCCTCACTGACTGCACTTGTACTGGCTGCCAGCGGCCCTTTGATCACGCGCAATCAGAACAAACGACACAATCTGGCCGATCATCAGCAACAGCTCTCCTATGGACACTACGACCACGTCCACCCCTGCCACCCCCATCCCCGTTGGGCAAAGGGCCGAAATGATCAGTTGTTTGTGCTTTGTGAACACTCTCGCCTTGCACGGCGGCACCATTGATTGCATTCAATGGTGCCGCCGTGCAAGGCGAGAGTGTTCACAAAGTGGTCGTAGTGTCCATAGGAGAGCTGTTGCTGATGATCGGCCAGATTGTGTCGTTTGTTCTGATTGCGCGTGATCAAAGGGCCGCTGGCAGCCAGTACAAGTGCAGTCAGTGAGGGGTAGGTCTGTGCGCTGTGCCATGCAATGAGAGGTACCATATTCTCAAGAACTATAAACCTAGATACCTGATTGGGCAGATAGCTGGTCAACTGATCAAAAAATAGGCACGTGTATTTTACTATGGCACAGTAATATAGTAAAAATTTAGAAAAGTCGCACTGGATTTAAAAGCATCTGCCAAATGCACAAATGTAAATGAGCATACAAAAAAATGTAAGCTGCAAAAAAAGGTCCAGAATAGGGTTGTGACGGTGAGGAAAATTACCCACCGGTTAATCGACGTGTGACAGTTAGATGAAGTGAGAGAGAAGTGTTTATTGCGTTTGAAATATGGATATTTTTCTTACAAAAACGCATGGATTCACTACAGGAGGCCTTTATTCACCCCCCGGAGCCGTGTGAGGCACGTTTTATTATGGATGCACGCCACCAAATGGACGGGTGGGAATTAAAGTTATAAATGACAATAGATCAGTGTAATCTGTCAAAGTGACGGACAGCCTTCAGATTTTTCCGTCACTGCTTTTTTTCAGTTAACGTGACCTCTGGTCCCAGCCGTAGTAACAGGGGTGCAAACTCATCAGGAGTGAAAAAGGTGACCAACTAAACTCCCAGAACTTACAGATCTACACGATTCATGTGAAAGACCTATTTCAAGGTGAAAACGGCGAATTTCGCCGAAAGGTGACAAGTTTGCATCCCTCTAGTAAACACCGATTATCACAAGCCTAGTCCAGATTAATGGTCAAATTTTGTCTCTTTGAGATCTAAAAAGCAGGAGTGAAGTGCACTCACATGCAGAGGCTGTTCTGCCACCACCAGCATCCGGTGCTCTGCGTATCTCCTCACGTACTCGTACACGTTCAGAGGCGTCACAGGCATGTTGACCCCGCCGGCCAGGAGCTCCACCTGCAGATGCAGCAGGAAACGTTCAGTCGTGTGCACAGACTCGGCTATAATGCTGATGCAAAGGGAGAACGCAGCCGTTACCTGTCCAGATCCTTCCTCCTTGCAGAGGTCGATAGCAAAGGCGAGGTCCATCGCTGCAAACACAGCCTCCGCCTCCTCGGTTTGAGAGTGACGGATCAGCTGCCGCAAACTCTCGTACATCACCGGGTCGAAGAACGCAAAGTCGTGCCAGTTGACCTGCAGACAAGAGAACGCAAACCTCAGTATGATTTCTGTGATGGAGAACATAGCATCCAGTCAAACAAATTAAACTTACAGTATAAGTATATAGATTTTAAAAGGGGAAAAAAAGGAACTTAATTTTTTTTTTATGAAAATTATTTTTTTGTATTCATTTGAATACCACAATTTTTGACAATAGATTAGTATTACATTATAAATTCATAAAGCAGACAAAAAAAAAACATTTCAAAACATCAATTGTTAATTTTATAAATGCAATTGATTAGATATGCTTTTTATTATTAATATTTCATTATACCATTGAAGAGCAATACAGAAAAATTTAAACGGGAAAAAAAAAACCTGAATTTGGGAAAAAATTTTATAGGGCCCTAAAACAATAATTTTGTTAAACTTGATAAATTGTTACAACACAAATTTCCTTTTTAGGGTCCCTGGGGGGGGATTTCATAGGGCCCGAGCACAGTAATATCCTGCAGTGATATGAGGTTAAACCTGTCACTATTACAAAGTGTATTAACATTTAGATATTCACCTTCCTGCCGAGCAACACCTTGATGACGTGTCTGTTGAGTGTGATGGGGCAAAGTTCATTCTGCAACAGACATAAGCCAAGTATCCTGGAGGCAGAAGAATCAGGGTTATTGTTAGAAGTTCATATAGCTATATACATACGGCAATAAAGCTCTTTCTGATTCTGATATGTTATAGTGGTTCAGTCTCACACAGATGCTCAGATGAACCTGTCTCTCGTACCTGCCGATGTTACGGAAGCAGTTGAGCCTGGCCTCTGTGTTCTTGCCTGGACGGGGTGAGTAAAAACCCCTCTTGCCGGGTTGATAGAACAGAGGAGCGTTATCGTCCCCATCATCTGGGTCATCCAGCTCCATGTCCACCACACTGCGGGTCGAACCGTGCCTCTTTCGGTTCTCCTGCTGGTGGAATATGGAAATTACAATTAAAATCAGATCACAGATCTCAAATTTTTTAATGTCCGAAAAACCACAGAGCATCTCCAAAACCCAATACAGCCCAAAATGATAAGAAGAGTTCTACGCTGAATCTAACCTGATACAAAGGACCAGAGAAGAGTCTGTGGTTTTAGACACAACATACCTGTGCTTTTTCAGGAGTGTCGAGGAGGCCAAGGTCCAGTATACTGTCAGCGCCATTTTCCCTGTCAAAGAGAAGCAGCTCATTAAATATTCCACCATCAACAAAGAGACTGGGTTTATTTTCACAAAAATATCCAAGTCACTATAAAATCAAATGCTTAAAAATACATGAATTTTATGCATTTACAACACCAATAATTGTATTAGTTTTTATTATAGTAGTGATGCAAAAATAATATATATATATATATATATATATATATATATATATATATATAAAAATAAATAACATTTAATAATTATGTAATATTAATTATAATGAAATTGATCATTAAATGTATATAATAATTATTAAAAACTAACAATAATAATCAAAAACTAAATTATGTACATTATGTACATGCATCTTATTTAATAATGATTAAATATTATGTTATAAAAATACACAAATTTTTAACTACTATAGTTACATAATTACTAAATAAAATTGCATAATTATCTACGTAATTATTTAACTTATTTTATGTAATTATTATAGTATTTAATTATTAAATACATTTAATATTTCATTTTACTTAACACTATTTCCATAACACTATATTCATTAATTAGTAAGAACTAAAATGGTACACATGCATGTACATAATTATGGAATACTATAATAGTAATTTCATAATAATATACGCAGTTATCAGGGGTTAAAGCAAAAAAACTAACAAATCCTAAGCCTGAACTGTTTTCCGGCAGGTCGGGTCAGGCCGGGTCGGGGGGTTGTGGGGGGCAGCACAAGCAAAGCATGCAACGACTGTGGCAACTTAAAACATTCGAAAGGATCCTATGGCAAAGTTATTGCTTTCCTCATTCAAACTGATTTTTTTTTCATGAATATATGATTGACCTGAAGAATGAAAGCTTTGGAAAATTATGAGCTATATCACCGCTTATCAACACTAGGGGTGTGACAATACACGTAACTCCCGAGATGAGACAAAATACAGATACTTGGTTCACTAGAACGATACAATATTTTAATGCTTTATTTGTTTTTAATTCAGTGACAAAATGTGTCTTTTAAATTACAAAAACTAATTTTATTGTATTTTGAAATATTTTAACTAATCTAGGGCTGTAACTAATGATTATTTTGGTAATCAAGTAATCTACTGATTATTTTGACAATTGAGTAATCTGATATTTTGAGTTACAAAAACAGTCTAAAGCCTGGTTTTCACTTAGGCCTATTTATATATAAACTAATGATGAGGCAATAATAATAGACTCAAATAAAATATCTAAACCAAGTAATTACATGGTTTTATTGACCAGCACAGTTAAAATAAATAATGTAATATGCCTATACATAATATGAACATAACCAACTTAAGTACATTATGTATTATAACAAATACCTGCAGAGGGCGCCAACAGCCTGGTGACGTTTCACTTTACAGCGTGATTAAACAATGTTTAAATCCATTACATTTTAATATTTGGCCACAAACAAACTCAGAAACACTTATTTTGAAATCGCGATTTACAATACATGGCATTTTTAGAAATAGGTTGATATATTCTCCTGTGTTGGCAAAGGTTTAATGATTTACATCACAAATCTAGTGAGATAATGCTGTTTCCCAGATTAATTTAAGCAATTCTCACAGAAAAGTTTACTGGGAAATTACCAGTGTGAACAGGACCTTTTCAAAAATCCTGGTAAATTTGTTCTGGCAATCATATTGCTCTTATGGAGGTGTGGTGAGATGATTCACCTTCCGTGAGTTATGAGGAGCTCCATGGCTTCTTCCACACGGGCTCTGAGCGAGTCCTCACTGGCCAGGAGCAGCAGCAACTGAGCAGGAGAGAGCTCCAGCAGCATCCCTGTGATTTTACTGGCAAATGCCTGTAGAGAAAAGCACACATTACACACAAAATCAGCTTCTCAAAGCCACATGTTCCTGTGATATGAACACTGGTCTGTACCGGCTGCATGGCATGCACTCGCGGGTAGAGTCTCTCTCCTAGAGCTTGTCTGTGAGCTGGCAGCGGCTCCGGTTCATCACTCGGGTTCCCTTCTGATGCAGGTCTGAACGGCCGTGTGTCGATTGACAGCTGTCTCCTTGAGTCCCTGCAAAAAAAACAAACAAAAAAATCTCTTTCAGGCTATGGTGTGACAAAAATAAAGCTAGGTGATGTTCGAAAAAAAAAAAAATGTTTTTAGAAGATGTTTTTAAATAATTATTTTTTTAAAATCATTTTAAATAATGCCATCTAAAAAATCTTAACGATAAAAATCCAAACTTAACGATATTGCATAAATTTATTTTGTCAGAAAATATATGAATTAAATATCATTTACTTTAAACAATCAAATACATTTTAAATAATGGTATTTAAAAATAAATTAATCCCAATAACATTATTTAATAAATAAATTTAACATTAATATTGCTTAAAACATTTTTCCAGAAAATATATAAAAGATGTTGGTAACACTTTACAATAAGGTTTATTATTTCACATTAGTTAACGAACTAAGAATGAACAATACTTCTACAACATTTATTAATCAAAATTCAGTATTTTCTAATGCATTATTAAAATCACGAGTTGTGCTTGCTATCCATAATCCACTGTGAACAAACAATGATCAACTCTATTTTTATTAACTAACATTAACAAAGATTAATAGTGTAATAAATGTTTTGTTTACGGTTTGTTAATACATTAAATGTTAACAAATGACACATTGTAAAGTGTTACCAAGATGTTTTTTTTATAATTTTAAATAAAGGGTTTTTTTGTGTTTTGTTTTTTAGAAATTCTGATAAAAATTAATATTGCTTTAATTTATTTAGCCAGAAAATAAATGAGTATACCACGAAGGATGGTCATTTTACATAATTAGATTTTTAATAATGGTACAAAAAAAAATCTCCATAAAATTAAATGTTACTGCTTAAAAAACATTTTGCCAGAAAATATGTCATTTTAAATAATTAAATAAATAATAATAATAATAATAATAATAATAATGCTATTGCTTAAATTGAATTTGTCTGAAAATACTTAAATATTTCATAAAAATTCTTTTATTTTAAATAATTATTAAATAATCATTTTAAATAATTGTATTTAAAAAAGTCCCCATAAAACAAATGATATTGTTTATATGTATGTTGCCAGAAACTGCACCATGAATATGATATATATCGTTCAGTAGGTAGGTTCAGGTAAAGCCACCTGTCACGGTCTCGTCTGGATGCAGCTCTCAGTCCTCCGCTCCTCCTCTCACGCTCACGGTCTCGGTTCCTCAGCCGCTGCATAAGATCTGCAAACAAACAGAAGCATCATGAGCAAAAAATTATCCCAGAAAAAAAAAAAAAGTATAAAAACAATTTAGAATAACAACAGTTATTCAAGATGAAAGCCATTAAAGTATGATTAAAAAAAAATGTTTAACCTCAAAAGTCTCCAGCGAAATAGCGAGGAGGACTAAAAATAAATAAAACCAAACTAAAGGAAATGGACACATACTGCTAGCCTGCATTCCCTTGCTAACACTCTGTACGCAGTCCAGATTGGGCAGCTTGTCGTTGGAGAGGAAGGCCTGGGCGATAGCCGTGTAAAAGCTCCGCGCCACTCCACTGCCCTCTCCAGGTTCATCCTTGAAAGTCACTTTTACGCGATGCACTGCCATGGGTGTAGTGGTGCAGCGGCGGCCGAAGTGAGCGTTGATCTGCCGCATGGTCTGCTGGATGAGCTGCTCCCGGTCACGGTCCACCTCCAGGGCCAGATCACGTGACTGCAGGTTCCTCAGCTTCTCCATCTCACGCCGGAACTTGGACTCCTTCACCTCGAAACCACCCAGTTCAGTCAGGATCTGCAGGATCAAAGTAGAGGTTTATCACTAGTGGTGCTACGGATCACAAAACGACGGATTTTGAGTCATGGATCAGATAGGGCTGGGTGATTTTTCACGATTTAATTTTTTATAAATTGAGGAATCTCAATTTGGAATAGAAATATTACCAAACGTTTAGAATTAGAGACACTGACAATATGCCAATGATAACAGTAAAGAGAAAAGAACGATCCAACCGCATGCTGCTGTTCATTGTTTTTACAGAACATTTATAGAACAAATAGTCTACTTCAGTCACTTTGAATTTAAATTACTTAGACTTTTGAGATTTAAAAAAAAAAGATTTACAGCATTTTCCTTGTATTATTTCTGAACAGATATGTATAAGACAAGTTTGAACCAGATAGTTCATGCATCTTTTCTGCGAAGATATTTAACAAGTGATTTGTTTAACATTTACATCATGTTGACAACATGTGTGGTGCACTTGGAATAGAGTTCTCTTTAGGGTTAATGCACGGACCTAATACTGACACGCAGCCGGTTTCTTTCTCAGCTGTTTACATTCACTTAAGACATAACCGACTATGTTTAGCAGAATACTTGCCAAAACGTGTATTTAACTTTTAGAGAAAACGGCCGAGAATCCGATTCGACTTTTCACATGAATGGTCTGAAGTTGCTTGTGTGTGTAAATTGGCAAAAAAAAAAAACACGTGCAAATGATAACCTTTCACGCTATGATGGTTAAACTTATTTATCACTGGAAATAAAAAGCTGAAAAAGTGCTTACTCTCAAAAGAAACCGCAAAAATGAGCTTTACTTACAGATCCCGGTTCTGCTCCCACATCCTCCATGAAGACACGGCCGAACAGCTCCAGAGAAA
Organism: Barbus barbus; assembly: GCF_936440315.1. NCBI lineage: Eukaryota > Metazoa > Chordata > Actinopteri > Cypriniformes > Cyprinidae > Barbus > Barbus barbus. The sequence continues at coordinate 31,209,516 of NC_136740.1, forward strand.
GCCGCCAGCGGCCCAGCAACATATCGTGAGAGATCACCATCCCCATAAAGCTACAGTGTGGACTGGAGGAAACCAACAAGAGATGTCAATAACGAAGTCATTCGCAACCGTTTTATTGAATCTGTGAGTGTGTTCACTTACATAAATGTGGGAAGCGGCGGGCCGTCGCTCTCTGTCAAACCAATCTCTGCGAGAAGGCTGCTCTTTAACTGGGCTGCCAGATCGTGAGGCGAAGGGCCTGGTTTGGATGCGTCCATGTCCTGCTCCGCAGCCGGCTGCTCCTCGCCACCCCTCTGCCGAGACTCCATACTCATCACGTTCTTCATGTTCGCCGAATACGACATCTTTGTGGGTAGAATCTGGGATGAGAATTACCCGTAATAAAATATTGTAAAAATATTGTTTTATTGCTCCCTGTTGTTGAGAACTGCTCAGAGAAGAATTTCTGACAGCACCGAGAACTTTATTTTATATAAAGATTTATTTAAAATAAAATAAAAAGAACTCATTTTTTTTCAAATACAACTAAATATAATAAAACTGAAAAAAATTAAATTAAGTGAATAGGATTAAGTTAAAATAAGATTGAAACTACATAAACAACTAAAACCCAATTTAAAAAAAAAGTTAATTAACAAAACTATAAACAATTTTTTTTAAATATATAAATTATATATGTGTGAGTGTGTGTGTGTTTTTGCTTTTTTTAAAGGTGAATTTAGCTTGCGATGGAACTTAAAATTATTATTTGTGTGACAAAATGTTTAAATACTTAAAAACAAAAAACTGAAACCAAATTTAAATTTTTTTTTTTAACTACATTAGCTTGAGATGCCAGTTAAGAGGATAATTTGTCTTTTATCAGGAATATGAACCTTTTTGAATTTTTTACATTTACATAAAATCCCGTTTTAAAAATAAAAAAGGCACCAATTATCGGTATTGTAAGCAAAAGTATGTGAGCCATGTTAACCTGCAAGCAATTCATGTCCACAGTCAGATCCGTCAGGCCTTTACTGGCCATGTACGAAGACGAATACAGACCCTGACTTGGTCGTCCAAACAAGTCCTCTTTTCTGGCATTGGGCTGTGAGATGAAGAAAAACAGCAGTGTTAAAGATTCAACCATCTGGAATGGCATCACAAACCACCTCTAACGGAGGACAGCACAGGTAAAGGGCATCTCTGACCTGCAGGAGATGTGGCTGGTCAGCCAGAGGAATGGCCTCGGCGAGGGGCACTTCGAAAGGGTTGGGAGGGATGCATCCCAGGAAGGTCATGGAGTCCGAGCGACGGAAAAATGGATGGTGCTGTCCAGTCTCAGCAGGGACCGACTCCTCGTCCTTGTCCTGCAGGGTGGAGCCTGTGGAGTCCAGAGTAACAAAGCGTTTTGATTGGACAGCAGCAAAGCAGCTCTGCAAACTCCAGACAGCAGAGCCATGCTGAAATGCATCACCATCTGAACCGGTGAGTTTCACTTCAGCTTGTGAGGCTCGTGCACAGCGTGCAACTGAAACGACACTTTTATATATATAAAAAAAAAGAAAAAAAAAAAAAAAGAAAAAACTCACTCTGATTGGTGTCCTCGTCATTCTCGTGCTCAGAGTCCTCATTGTCTAGGCCGAGCTCCAGCAGCTCACGATTCCTGAAATGGGATGAAAAAAGTATTTAAAAATCTCACAAAGATAAACAGACAGCTCTGGGCAATAAGTGCTATTTTAGTATCACTGAGATCTCAGTTTTTATTATGTTTTTGAACCCGTTTTTATTTTTATATTATGGGTTTCCATTTAAATTTGATCTAGTCCTAGCAAATTTGACATAATTTTTAGTACTAGTCTTTTTTTATACGTCTACATAGTTTTTATAAAAAAAATTCAGCTTTGGTATATTTTAGTACATCAAGTTAAACTAAATTTAAATGCGAAATGCTGCCTCTGCAACTAGCAGAAAAAAGTTTTGTTTTTAAAAAATTTATTTCTTAACGTATATTTAAGTAATGAAAATGTTTATGTTTTATAATCTATAGCAACCCTGCAATATAAAAATTTAATTAAATTAAAACATAAGACAACAATAAAGAGTTAATAAATAAATAAATAATTATCTTCATTTAAAGGTTTAGTATTGAAATGTTGTATGCATTTGTCAATTTTATTTAATTTCTTAAATGTGTGTATATAGTATTTACAGAGTTTTGACTTTGGATAAAAAAAGTAAAGCAAAGTAAAAAAAACAGCAACAACAAACTGGATAACTTTGTTGGCAACAAAATTGATCAACAACGAGAAGTGAGTGTGGTTAGTGTTGATAAATCACTGTTTTAGTATTGAAAAGTTGTGCTAACTATGACAACTATTAGCTTTCAGAAGTTAATTTCACTAGTCAGTTTTTGAACAAGTCGACCATTGTAAAACAGTTCAAAGAAAAAAAAAAGAAAATTGTATTTCAAATATCAGTTGGTTCCATTGTTAACTAAAGCTTTTCGTCAATTGAAAAAGCTGAAATAAAATAAAACAAATATTTCAATAAAAAACGACTACTAAAATTACCTAAACTGAAATAAAATCAAAGCTAGAGAAAATATATTAAAAAAAATGATTAAAAGTCAAAAGCACAAAATAAAAACAAACAAAAATTCTTAAAATAGTGATTTCAAAATTTGAAATATAATATAAAATATTGAAATATATTAAATATTATATATAAAATATTAAAATGTACTACAATAATCACTGTCAAATATCAACAAAAAGGCTAAAAAAATTAAGACATTAATTATCCACACTAAATGTAACTACTAACATCATGTTTTAAAATGCAAATATTTACCTCTTCCTGTCAATCTGAGTGGTGTCGAGTGTTGTCTGCAGATTCATGGCTTTAATCCAGTAGATGAGGGCCTGGAAGACATATGCCACGTGTTTGAGCGAACACACGTCCAGCACAGGCAGAACGTCCGAATGCTCGTCATTATGGGAACGCATCAGAGACAGGGCGTAGTTCAGGAAGTCTCCTCGAGCAGACATCATCCCCTGACGAGCCGTCAAAAGTGTTGCGGCGCGTCTGGAACAGAGAATTCAATTATTGTACGACAGTAGAGCGCTGCAGGAATGACGTGTTTTTGTAGGCCAAAACCCACAATTAGCTTCTTAGCACTTCCAGTTAAATCGTCCTGAAGTCTTTGGGTTTTTTTGAATGGGTTTTTGGTTAAAAGCCTGAAATAAGATCTGCGGTGAACACAATCTCAAAAGTTTTTGTTTACATAATATATGTATGAGTACTGTGTTTATTTATTATGTATACATAAATACTCACACATACAGTATATACTTTGAAAATATTTACATGCATACATTTATATTCTTATATTTTATATTATAACTAAATATATTTAATATTAACAGAACATTTTTCTTAAATGTGTACATGCACGTGTTTGTATTTATATATACATAATTAATCATTTAATTAATCAATTAATCGTTTGCCAGCACTCATTCTAATACAAAATAATTCACAAAAATAAAAATCCTAAATAATGTTAAAGCAAAATAAACCAAATAAAAATGAGAATAATAATAATAATAAAAAAAGCTAATTAAAAAAATTAAAATTAAAACAAAAAGAAAAAAAAATCTAAAAACTTAAAAAAAAAACAAAAAAAACAAAACTAAAATAAAAACTAAAAAATTTATTTATTTAGTCATTTAGCAGACGCTTTTATCCAAAGCGACTTACAAATGAGGACATAAGCAGCAATCAAAACCAACAAAAGAGCAACAACGTGCAAGTGCTATTACAAGTCTTGGTTAGCCTAACGCAGTACAGATAATTATTATTATACTTTTTTTTTTTTTTTTTTTTTTTTTTTTTAAATAAAAAGACATAAAATAGAATTAGAATAGATAGTGCTAGAGTTAGAGGGTCAAGTACAGATGGAACAGATGAGTTTTTAGCCATTTCTTGAAGATGGGTAAGGATTCGGCTGCTCGGATTGAGTTGGGCAGGTCATTCCACCAGATGGGAACAGTTCATGAAAAAGTCTGTGAAAGTGTTTGTGTGTCTTTGGGATGGTACAATAATGCGTCGTTCACTTGCAGAACAAGCTTCTAGAGGGTATATAAGTCTGAATTAATGAGTTTAGGTAAAGGGGTGCAGAGCCAGTGGTGGTTCTGTAGGCAAACATAAATGCCTTGAATTTAACGCGAGCAGCTATTGGTAGCCAGTGCAAATTGATGAACAGAGGCGTGAAGTGCGTTCTTTTCGGGTCATTAAAGATTAATATCTTGCAGCGGCATTTTGGATTAATTGTAGAGGTTTAATAGAATTGACTGGAAGACCTGCCAAGAGAGCATTACAGTAGTCCAGCCTGGACAGAACAAGAGCCTGAACAAGGAGTTGTGTTGCATGTTCCAAGAGAAAGGGCCTGATCTTCTTAATATTGTATAATGCAAATCTGCAGGACCGGCCAGTTTTAGCAATGTGGTCTGAGAAATTCAGCTTATCAATCAATCACAACTCCAAGGTTTCTGGCTGTTTTTGAAGGAGTTATGGTAGATGAGCCTAACTGGAAGGTGAGATTGTGATGAAGCGATGGGTTAGCTGAAATTACAAGCAGTTCTGTCTTAGCTAGGTTGAGTTGAAGGTGATGGTCCATCATTCAGCAAGAAATGTCTGTTAGGCACGCTGAGATGCGAGCAGCTATCGTCGGATCATCAGGATGGAATGAGAGTTGAGTGTCAACAGCATAGCAGTGATATGAAAAGCCATGTTTCTGAATGACAGAACCTAGTGATGCCATGTAGACAGAAAAGAGAATTGGTCCAAGAACTGAGCCCTGAGGCTCAGAAAAAATTAAACCAAATAAGGCAAAAAAAAACTAAAAAGAAAAACATGAAAATAAATAAAACTAAATGAAACCAATAAAGCTGAAACTTAAGAGAAAAATAACTGAATAAAAATAAAATACAATTATCATTTTATTACACCAAACAAGTAAACTCATCTACTCACTAGTCGCTTTCACAGCTTGTTTATAAAAAGTTACTTCTGCCGATAGTATTCAGACTTCTAAATTTATAAAATTGGTTAATTTGTAAAGATTATCATGAACAAAACACGTAAGAATCAAACTCAGTTTATTTTCTGCAATATTCCAATATCCAATGGAAAATTCCTATTAGGTTTTCGTTAAGGGAAGGGAACCACAGAAATTAGAAAACGGAGGGGTGAATTTATATCAATAATTTTAACTGTTCGGACATCTTACCTTCGACCTTCAAGGGTGCGGAGACTGGCCTCCTCTCGCGCCGTCATGCGCTCCCTGCGGCCTGCGTGTTGTGAAGCGTGCAGCGGGTGGCTCGGGTGACCAGGATCCCCGGCTGATGACAGAGCGGAGCCGTAACGCAGCTGCGCTTCAGTGGAATCCATGATGGACACCATCCAGTTCCAGGTTGGGATCAACTTGTCCTCCACAAAGTTCTGCAAAACCGACACCAGAGGTCACATTAACCGAAAATAGTGTGTCATTGACAGGAGGTTTTTTTTTTTTGAAGCAGTGACGGAAAAATATGAAGGCTGTCCGTAACTTTGACAGATTACACTGAGGGTGATCTACTGTAATTTGTAACTGTAATTCCACCCCTGTCCAGTTGGTGGCGAGTGTGCTCCAGTGTGGCAGCAGAGCACAGGATCATCTGCTCCAGAGCAAAAATAAAACTGGTCACCAGTCTTTTGCTATGCGTTTGATTACGTGCAGGCGAGTACCCACTAGTAGTAAAGCAAAAGCACTTTGCGCTGCCGCTTCGCTTGATCTGAGATGCTACAGCTATCTATCAAGCCACATTAAAGAGCACCAAAATGGTATTAATTGCTTGAATTTCCTAATAAAATAGACAGAATTTGAAATCTGAGACTGCTTCATATCAAAAGTAACAAAGCTTAGCCTATATATGTACGGTTTATTCTTCAACTGAAAACAGAATCGATTTTAATTTAAGAATTCTCATATAAAGAGAATATTAAAATTCGAGAAATCGTTTTTTTTGTTTTACCCAGCCCTATCATATTTTGTTGTTTTTAGTGGCCTCCGCTGTCACTGCGGTGTGTGTTGAACATGAAAAGTGACGCAGTCTCTGTTCATCGGTTCTCTTCATAAATAAATAAATGCATAAGCCTAGGATATGCTCGTCCTGTAGGTTCATTATTTAAAATGAAAATGTGAACAAAAATAAAAGCAATTCAATTTGTTATAATTAAAATATAAAAATTGAAATGGTTTATGACAGATGACAGAATTTTTACGACCCTGTCCGTCAAAATGACGGATAATGTTAAAGTTCCTGTTATACGCAAGGGATACTGCACGGCTAGCTCTGCAGTGCATTATTTTAATGCACGACGTGGAGGCCAAGAACTCTCTGCAAAGTACATTAAAATATTTTTATGCACAACTAGCCATGCATTATCCCGAGTATACCTTGGTCATTTGCCAGCATTGACAAGTAAAAGCCGTTAATGATGTTCAAAGCGCAATAATGTAAACATTACATGTAACATTTTATTAAAAGTCACAGGGCAGTGTTGACAAGTTTGTGTGTGCGTGCGCAGAGAGAGTGATCTCTGACTCTCTCTCTCTCTCTCTCTGTGTGTGTGTGTGTGTGGGGGGGGGGGGGGGGGGGGGGGGGGATTTGTGAGCATCAATTAAAGCAGCGCATTAATACGGAACGGTGATTAAACTGACTTGGAAATACCTGTGCATTAAACAGTTTTAACGCATACCTGCCAGCAACCAGAAACAAGTATTCAGATAGACCATGGTATAATTTGCCTTTATTACAGTCTGATTCTGTCCTGGTAAAGACCGAACGGCTCACCTGCAGATTGACGGCGTCCTGATAGGTGAGTTTGACGGCAGCGGGGGTACTGCGAGTAGACCAGGTGGTTGTATTTGGGTATGAGGCTCATGAGGTCGGAGATCTGCCGGATGACGATGCTGTAGGCTCGAGCCAGGCTGCTGGCAGACGTCAGGTAGCTGCTGGAGTTACTGGCCTCCAGGGCTGCGGCGGCGGCTGCGGCGCTCGTGCTGATGGCGCTGCTCCGTCGCAGGTTTGAAGGATCGATGTAGATGAGGCCCGTGGAGCTCGCTGGAGGACACATCACAATTATTGCCACTAATAATGAATTACTTATCATATTTTCTAGCAAATAAGTTCTGTTTATCAACTGGAACATTAAATAAATTATGGTGCATTCAAGTCCACCTAGGAAGTTTGTATTTATGAGTTTTGAAGATGACAATGTACCTTTTCAACAGAAAATTCAGTAAAGAAAAAGAAAGAAAGAAAGAAAGAAAGAAAGAAAGAAAGAAAGAAAGAAAGAAAGAAAGAAAGAAAGAAAGAAAGAAAGAAAGAAAATCAGTCACCATTAAAGTAAATTTACGTTTGGTGTTTATAATGTTTATATCGAATGCCACTATAATTTATGTTTGTTTTATATGAATTTGTTTTCTGAATATCATTGCATTCAAATGTTTTGTTCAAATGTGAAGGCAACTAAAATGCAGGGTCATAGTGTTTATAATGTTTGTGAGCATTTGATTTTATTTACCAGAATTTTACATTTCTGAATGCAATCTTAATATTGACATGTACATTAATACAACTTTTTATGCACATTTTGGAATATTGCATAAATAAAAAAACACGCTGGATGGAATAAACCGAATAAATTCCACTATGCGCATTGAAAAAGGCATGTGACTTTTGCGCTATGAGACGGAATAACTTCAAATGCCTGAGGAAAGTGTCAACTGGCATCCCCAAGCAATGACCGCATTTATTGTGTTACGTCTGTTCTCTCTGAGGCGCAAGTAATTTATTATATATGAAAATTATTATATTCAGCGGCTTCTCCTAGCTTTCTTAGAGATATTTAATGCCAGTTTAGCAGGAAGTGATGATTTTGTTTTCTTTCACTCGTTGGATGGAAACGGTGCTTTATTCGCAAATGTTTTATGCAATATTCCAGTTTTGCGTATATGGTAAATTTGCATCTTTGGATGGAAACATGGCTATAGTCAGGGGTGACTTGTTTTCCCAAAAACTAGGTGATTTGTTTTTTTTTGGACAGGTGGTGGGAGATACTGACCAGCAGGTGTGGATGAGCTGGACGGGGCACCGCCGGCGGAGCGCTGGCTGGGTGTCGTGCGAACAGCCCACTGCATGGACCGCGGCGCCTGGGCCGCACTGTTAGCATGCGCTGAGCCCGTGGTTCTCTCTAGAGGCTCGTCCAACAGGAAAGTCTCCTGATCCACATCATCACTCTGACTGCTGCTGCTGTCCGAGTCACTGGAGTCATTCGACTGGGAGTCGTCCTCAGAGAAGAAAGCAGGAACGCTGCTGGCACCTTCAGGAAAAAAAAACAGAGTGGAAGGTTACGCTAAAGTCGGCATCACAACACGCACAATTAACACACAACAACACAATTAATAATACAGTGGAACGAAATGTCGTGCCTCGCAGGACCACGGTGCTACATAAATACAGACATACAACAATTAAGTAAAAAAACAATATAAACCTATACACCACTAACCTACTGACAGATTTAACTACAAGTATACTATAAGTATTTACCCTATACAAACTAAAAAATAAAAGAAAAAATACAAACTATACGAATGCTTCACAAATACTGTACATGTGCAAAGAGAGACATTTTGAGTCAGCAGCTGGTTGGGGAACAGTGCAGGATGATTTGTAGTGCATGAGCATGTAAACATACATATATTGCTGAGTCTTTTGTGGGATTGTGTACACGCAGCAGTGTGTGTAAAGTGTCTATTGCACATAGAGGAGAGTGTGTTACTACAGGTGGTTTGTACAGGCCCACTCACCTGTGTGTAGCACACTTCCAATTGCACAAAAAAGTTCCACACAGTTTCTTCTTTGGTGTGGTAAGGTTGGGGGGGGGGGGGGCGTGATTTGAGTTCAGGGCTTTCACAGCCTGGGGGAAAAAGCTGTGAGAGCCCTGAACCTTTATGGTTTAAAGGTGAAGAGTTTGTTTTTCTGCACCATAGTGGCGTCAAATAGGATTACAACACAGTTGGTTTGAGTGACATACTCTACACGCGTGAGCTTTGGGCAGGGCTACCTGTTTGTTTGACCCACTGCAAATGGGAGGTGTTACAAAAAAGTTTGAAAATTAATTATTTGCAATTCTATTTATTGACACTCCAAGAATAGGAATTAAAAAATGTTGTCCCTCTTTGTTCTCCATTGTTGTTTAATTTTTTTCCTTTCGTTTTTGTATTTTTTTCTCACTTGTTTTTCCACAACATCAGGCAAAGTTTCTTTCCTCAGGCAATCTACCTCATGAACAGCTAAATGTTCTCTCATTGTGCAATAACCTTATACTTATTTATCGCCCTACGTCCTAGTACATCCCAACAACTTTTTATTCTATTCATATTCTATTTTATATATAGCACACCTGTACATAGATTCTTTTATTTTTGTGGTTTATTTATATTTATACATGTGTATTTTATTCATATCTTATTTTTATTATCTGTGTGTTGTAGTTGTCTGTGTACTGGAAGCTTGTGACACTAAAACTAATTCCTTGTATATGCAAACATACTTTGCAATAAAGCCCTTTCTGATTCTGACAAAGCATCTGCCACCAAAAAATGGCTTTTTGGATAACTCGGGAAAATTTACATTTATTTGAATGTTGACTAATGAACACGGTCATTTAAATAAATAACTGAAAATATTAAAAATGTAAAAAAATATTACATTTGGGTAAATTAATCAAAATAAGTCTAAATAAATCTAGATTTAGATACATTACTTAGACTACTATAGACTAGTTAGTCTGCCAATGGTAGATAAACCAAGGCATCAAATTTGATAGGAAAAATTAAAAATAGACTCTTTGACCCACTTAATATAATTCTACAGGTGCCACATGGACAAATTCAAAACAAAATGCGTTTATAGTTATGTGAAGCCATTAAAAGCTTTCTGTACGCTCAGTAGGTTATGTGGAGAGGAAAACAAAATAGGAGAGCGCACCACAATTACAGTAATTGCTGCAATTTTGATAAAGTTAAGCACCTGCTTCAGATCCAGCGGTGGCGGCGGTCACAACGCTCCTGCGGCCGCTGGCGTTGTCTTGGTTGCTATGGTTACTCTCGCTGTCACTCTCGGTCTCAGCAGCAGCCAATAAATCCAGCTCCATGTCGCTCCCTGTAAGAAATTATTAGCAATTATTTGTGACCTCAGCCTCATTTACACAAGAAACTGTTGGCTTCTAGACAAAAGGACAACGAGCACCAGTGTTTCGAACACATTTGTGTTTTTCTTGTAATACAAATATTCTGAATACACTGCTTTGGGCAATATGGGCAAAAATATCACAGTATTTTTTTCCATATCATTCGATATCGATATTTAGCACAATATTCATTTCACACCATTAATGGGAAGGAAATACATCTGCCATGTTTGTTAGACGTGAAGAATGTAAACATAACTTTACTGTTTACACGTGAACTTCACAGAGTAAACTACCTTTTAATTTAAGGCCCCATGATATCAAACTCGTCACATTTTCTTCAAGTTAAACCTAACTTTTATTTTGGTGGTTTGTTCTTAAGACCTTTAATTTTTCCAGATAAATATTGATTTATCACTCAGCCATACTGGCATGTGTTCTAAGAATGTAAATAACACCTTATGAGATTAAACTAATTTCTGTCTCATTTGTGAGTCCTGTTAAGCGTACAGTGTCTGTGCGATCAAGTGGTTACCATCTTCATCGTGCTCATCATGCTGCCCTTCGGCCTCGGCGTTCTCCTCGCCCTGCTCCTCCTGGTCATCATGGTGATCCTCCTCACCTGCCACGCCCTCCACAACCTCCACCTGAACAATTGAACAGCCAGGGAGCATTTAGAGAAAGAGCTTCAGGCAAAACAAACCAACTGTAAAACAAGTGAAAGAACAATATAGCACCGCACCTCTTCTACGTCAGCAGAAACAATATCATCCTGCTCCTCATCGCGGCCACGGGCCGTTTGGGACTGGCTGCTGCGGCGGGGCTGAGGGTTCCTGATGATGTAAGAAGAGGCCGACTGACTGGAGCTGAGAGGCACAAGACGGCACACAACACCAGCATTAATGACAATTTCAATAAGATCTATTATAGCTTCAGTGTATTCTTAATCTACAATAGTGGTTCTCAATCCAGTGGCCTCAGCAAACTTCCAAGGTGGTGATACGATGACTTAATGTTTTTTTAAATAAGGTTTAAAATAGATTAAATAATAAAAAATATTTCAATTCACCCCCTCAATTCAGAATTACCATTGTCTTGAAATAACCAGAAAAGCCTAAAAATGTGATTTCTAGACCTGAAAATTTGTGTAAATAAATTAATTTTTTTAATTATAAATTTTTCTAGTTACGCCAAGCTATAAAATGTTTTATAGGATAGAAAAATCTCTGGTTTTAATTGTGGGGGGCAAAATATAATATAATGATGATTTAGAGATTTTAAAAAACTCTTTAGAAGTTGAGAATTTTTTTTTTGTTTCGTTTTTGGTCACACTGAGCCCTAAAATATTTTAATTGGGTAAAATAGAGTCAAGTATTTATTTTTTTTAATTTTTATCTTTCTTTAATTTTTATCCAGTAAAGCACAAATGACTGAAAACATCAAGTAAATTCACTGGCTAAAAAGAGAAGAAGCCCTGAAGAAGATTCTGCTCTTAAAATTTCTGGAATTCTGAAGTGCAATGATTATAATTATAATTCTTTTAGTTACAAATTTTAATCTATTGACACTCAATTTTTGTAAATTAGAAAAAGCTTTGAAATCAAACTTTGTGATTGTAGCAGATGTACCATAGGAAACCTAATAGTCTACATGGGAGGCTTGGAGTCAAAAACCACTGAGATGCAGGAAGCTACAGGTGAATTTTCGGTCGACTGAAGCGTCACTCACCTGCTGGACTGATCCGGGGAGGGTCGTGGTGGCAGGGGCTCCACAGAGAAGAGCTCCTCGCTGCCCTGTACAGCGTCGATGCTGGTACTGGCCAGAGTGAAGGGCGCTGTAGGCCGAGCAATGCCCATCCGCACCGGCACGATCAAGGACTCGGCCACATTGCAGAGCTCTTCAACTGCGTACGGCAACAGAGCCTGGAAAACACGCCTGCACTTCCCGATGGGCTGCGGGATGAAGTTACTGAAGGAAAAACAAAAGAGACAATGTGAGCATGAGCACTTCTTCCGGTTCCAAATTGTTAAAAAGCCTTTATTCAAACATGGCTCACTCTAGAAAGATAAAAAAAATAGCTAAAACACTGCACACTGATGTATTTCGGCCACCCAGCCTTCCTCAGAGTGTGTCAGATACAAAACTGATCACAGGTGTAGATAATCAATTGCTCAGTAAAAAAAAGAAGGTACCAAATGAACCATTACAGGGGGGACCAATAATATCAAACTATATTTGGTTTGGTATAATCACATCCCTCCAAAAAAAGAAAAACAATACCAACAAGAATCATAATGATGAATCATTTCACAAATATTGAGTTAAATCTAATTCCTCATTCAAACCAGGAAAGATGGTGCTTTTAACTGAAAAATCCAAAAGGCTTCCCTTTGTAAAAGTCTGTAGTCTAACGCCCTTTCTAATAGATCCAGTTACAACTTCCAAACCAATAATTCTTAAAGTAGACAGATTTGAGTCATGTACAGATGCATAATGTACTGCCATGGGGTAATCTTTGTTTCTAGTACGAATTGCATTTGTGATCCCATAATCTATCTTGTAGTCTACGTTTAGTCTGGCCCACATAGAAACCATTACAGGGACATTGAAGCCTATAAATATACATTTATCTCTGTAAAGCCTGACATATGAAATAATCTATTTTTTTTTAAATGGAACAGTTTACTAAACCTTTAAACTAAATATTTTTTTAAAAACTATGCAAGTTCAATATAATAAGTATAAAATGAATACAATAGGTTACATACTTATATAATTGCAATTGTAATGTTATGTTATATTAATGCACCAAATGAGAGAGGTCCCTGTATAGTTTACAGCATTAGTTGATTTTATTTCCCTACCAGGATTTTTTTCCTTAAGAAAAATTTTTACATATACCTGAAATTTACAAATTAAATCAATATGTTTCTGTTTCTGATGCTTTCTGAGAATATTGTCATACCATGAAAATCTCATACCGTTACAACCTTAATGTGAAAAACAGGATTTTCAGCAGTTTAGATCATTTAGAGATGTTGATCATTTAGAAGCCTTAGAAACTTGCATATCATAGGCTTTACAGGGTTAAAAATCAACATTAAACAAGAAAGACTACCATATTAGCTTTTAATGATAAGATATTGCATAAGGGTCATTCCATGTCAAATCATCCAAATTTCAAAAACTTCCCCGGCTCAATTTTTTTGGGGATTTTGCTGATATTTTTTCTGAAGAAAGCTAAATGGTGATGAAAGCCAAAATATTAAAATGTCACGGATGAATATTTACAGAGTAATCCACTATTTTGTAGAGGGGGGTCAAAATGGCAATTTTCACCAGAGATTCAGAGTTTTTTTTTTTAGGTAAAAATGACTTCAGAGAGATGGCAGCATCATAATAAAAAAAAAAAAAATATCTATATATAGGCTTTGTAATTAATCGCATTTTAAATCGCATATAAATATTTGACCTGAGAACAGTGAGAAGTAAGTTTTTTTTTTATATGGATTTTTAAATTTCCCATCCACAGGGCCAACCAAAGCGGTCTCATCAGCTTCTTTGTCCATGTTCACTGTGGTTTGTTTTTGGCTGTTTCTCAATATGCGTTCTTCAGCGATCTTGCATCCTTGTGTTCTCGTTCTACGTCATCATTAACCGTCAAAGTTCAGTTCCAATTCTCAAGAACGCAAGTATAGAGGATGCATGAAAGTGCCCGGATATGTTCTTGAAATTGAGGATGCATCGAGTGCAGACTTGAGAGAATCGAGCCGTTAGAAATCCCAGAAAACGCTGTGGGTGGCCGGTGTACGGAAGCCTGTAAGCTTTAAAGTCGCTCTCACAAATACTTAACGGCTCTTCAAGTTGAAAGTAAACATTTATCGTTTTGTTTTGGTTAATTTTAATAAAGTTATAAGACCCGGAGAAAGTCTGCATTTTTATTGGCATATTAAAATGAATCTTAACAGTAAAACATATAACGCTGTAAAATAAAACAATACAATTATATAAAAGTAATATCTATAATAGTATGAAATGTTTTAAGTTATGACATTTTGTAATATTTATTGTTCATTGGCCGTTTATTATGCTGAGACTATGCGGTCAGTTAAGCAGGAACGCAGTACATCTCAGTTCTCATAAGTGTGCGTTCTGTGTTCTCGCATCCTTCCGAGTTCGTTCTTCCAAGGAAGCTTGGCAAGACCGGTCTCCACCATAGACATAATAGACATATAATCTCTTTATGTCTATGGTCTCCACAAGTCCAAAACAGAACGCTAGTTGGTGCTCCAGTATAGTCGGTCCGCCGAAACTCATCCAGTGAGAAACGTTCCGCGGTGCAAAAATAAGTGCGATTAAAATGCGTTAAAAAAATTTAACGCGTTATTTTTGTGTAATTAATTAATCTAAATTAACGCGTTAAAGTCCCGGCCCTAATAAATAAATAAATATATAAATAAATATAAATATATATATATATATATAAAATAAAAAACACACAAGTGCTGTTTCCCCATATTTGAATGGTCACCATTGGCACATAATGCAACAAAGATTGCTAAAGTCAACAGATTTTACTAACAGACCTAACAATCTCTGTGTAAAAATAACATTATGATCTTTCTGAAGTCATTTTACCTCCTTGTAATTTGGCTCTGAACCTGAATTGCCATTTTGACACCCCTCTACAAAATAGTGGATTACTCTGTCAATATTCATCCATTACCTTTAATATTTTGGCTTTCATTACTATACATGTCTGTCTTTCTTCAGAAAAAAAATAAGCAAAATCAAAAATCTGAGCCAGGGACCTCAGGTTGAATTGACACGAAATGACCCATAAAGCATTCACATTTTGCTTTTAAACTCAACATTTTCCAAAATATTTATGAAACCCTTTTCTATTCTCATAAGCATGACTGCACATACTTTTTCTTCTTGGAAGACGCCATCTCCACACTGAGGATGACAAACACTCGGGCCACGGAGCGCAGGAACCTCCGTGTGACAATGATGGCCTCCTCCCTGCGGCCGAGAGTGTATTTATTCTGCAGCTCCTTCACCAGGGTCCCCAACAGCGTGTCAATAAACTGGAGAACAACAAGAGAAAGAGGAGACCGTTAGCAAAACTGCTGCTATTACACTGAAAAAATCATGTAGATATAAATAGATTTCAAAAAGTGTCAAACTAAATCAAGGTTAGCTGAAAAAGAAACATGCAAAATAATGAAATATTCATGGATGTAAAAGCACAACTGCAGATTCTTCGACTCACAGTGATGTCTGGCGCACACTTGACGATGAGGCAATGTGTGAAACAGTCCAGCCTGATGGTGCCGCTCTGCTGGTTCAGGTACATCTGCTCCTCTGGCAAAAGGTGAGCGATTCTGCTGCTGGCACTTAGTCTGAAACGATACGACACATGTCAACAAAAATGTCTTGAGAGCTGAATCTGTATGATGAAATTTGCCAATGTTCAATGTTCTACTCACGGGTCTTTGTTTTCCTGAGAGCCGAACATTATCATAGATTTCAACGCGTTCCAGTCCTGCAACACGCGCTCTAGAGCCAGCTGTGCGAAGCGAGGAGGCTCCAGGTCATGATCCGGCATATCCGAGTCTGAGAGAAAGACAGATACACATTAAAGAACAAAACCTATGTTCTCCATACATTCTCTAATCAATCATGCACAATAAAACCATGAACATGTTAAGAAATTAAATACTTGTCTTCAAGATATTTCTCCAAGTTTAAAGCATTACAAACACAGTTTCATGTTGCCCCTAGCAATCCAGGCGCCAGATTTATAAAACATTCTTAAGAAAAAAAAAAACTGCTATTTTGCTACTTCAGAGTATTTTGTATTTCCAAAAAAATATTTTTTTTTTCTTCTTACGATTTTCTAAAGTATCTTAAAAATGATCTTAAGTAACCTCCAAAATTTAGTATAACTTCCAACTTGTCTTAAATCCACAAAGATTAAAAAAAAAAAATATATATATAAATATATATATATATATATATATATATATATATATATATATGTTTTTTTTTTTTTTTTTTTTTTTGTATTTATTGTTTCTGATTAATTGTTGTAATTAAAGCATTACAACATAACACTACATATAAATTTTATTATCAAGAATGTGCACAATTACTCTGAAGTGAGACCAATGATTGATAATGTAAACAAAGATTATTCATAATGATTACGCATGACACTTTTTACTGAATTCAAAATTCAGTAACAATACAAAAAGAAAAAAAGAAAAAAATAAAAACACCAAAGCCTATAATTTTCTTATTAAGAAAATATTTAATAACTTAATTTCTCAAGAATTGCACTTAAAATAAGTTAAGAATGTTTGTAAGAAATTTCTTTACTTCTTAAGATTTTTGTGAATCCGGCCCTACTCAAAGACACACCTTCAGCGCTGGCGGCCTTCCGGTTCCTGTCCTCTCGTATGCGAGGTGGTCGATACTGGCAATGCTCCACGCTCTGCCTTGCAACAGTCTGCACCAGGAATAGCAAGATGTGCTCTCCCCTGGCAGACACAAACAGAGTTCATGACACAGAACACTGACTGGATGCTACCCTGATGACCCCATAATATGGTTTGACAACAGAAAGTTGGAGCAGGGCTTAAGGCACTCATTCCTTGAACATACCTGCTGTTAGGAGTGGTAACTAGATTAGTGGTGGTCAGCAGCCTGTAGAGCAGATCTAGACGAGCTGCTTTCTGGCCCGCGATGAGGGTCTTACATTTACACTTCTCCCAGCAGTCACAGTATGCAGTGGGAGACGTTCGCTTCAATCTGGAGATGAAACAAGAGAGATTACAGTTTTACAACCTTGTTGCCTTTTAGGGATTCTAATAGCAGAAACGTAACCCCATAAGTAATCGTTTTGGAAAACTTTAAATTGGCAGCAACTTGGACTTCAGTAAGTTCAGTGCCAACAAGTTGCTAAGCTAAAAGCACAGTACTCTCAAGTAATATAAGTATAAAAATGCATGCAGTAATTGTTTCTCTACATTTCAGTATTTTTGAAAAGTACAGTTTTGCGTAATAAATCAACATTGAGCTTGCATCACGTCATCTTGATTTTTTTTATGCAAAGCTTGAAGCAAATCAGTGTTTTTATTATTTATTCTACTATAAGTATTCATTTATATTTTAATTGGCTTTTATTTTTATAGTATATCAATTTATAGTTTTAATTTTAATTTTAGCAATTCTTACATGCTTGTCATTTTTATTGTTTCTCATTTCATTTCTTTTTAGTTTAAATTTTTTATCTTTCAGTTTTAGTCATTTTAGTACTTCAACTGATTTTATTTCAGTTAGCGGTCAAGACAAGGTTTCTAATTTTCATTTAAGTTTTTCATTAAATATTAATATTTTCTTTCAGCTTTATTTCAAGTAATAAACTATTTGTAATTGTTTTTGTCACAATGCATTCAAAGACTTTGCTCTTCCAGAAGGATGCATGTGGTGATGCAGAAAATAAGGTGTCAAGTTCAAATGTTTTTATAGCAAGCGCACTCACTTGCAGTCGTGACCCTTGTGACAAACTCTGGCGCATTCAGTGCAGCAGCACAGAGACTCCAGCAGGCCACAAGTTCTGCACTCAAAGATGTCCTGCAAACAGACAAGCTCAGTTAAATCACACAGTGCATTCTATAAAACCATTTAGATCAGCACTTCAACAGTTTTTTTATGTAAAGAATAAATATCTTTAAAACTATTTAATGCAAAAAAAAGCAAGCTTTAATTTTCTTTATGAATAATATTATACACTTTGAAAATCAGAAAAATGTATTTCACTGGAGTTTGTACCTGGTTGATGTGTTCAGCTCCAGTCCAGGTGAAGCTGCAGGTATCGTTACAGCACAGGACGTAGAGGGGAGAGTCATCTGGGTTTGTTCCTGAAGGACAGATCATCTCCATGAACACAGACGCTGCATCCTCTTTCTCTCCAAGACCTGGTTCACCTAAACCATATGAGATCCAGATAAGATTTATAAACAAAAAAAGGCATCTAATGGTCTCTAAACATTTCGAAACATGGCAAATACATCTCAGCAAGTTAAACCAAGGTTATTATAGTTAACTAAGCCCATTAAAAATATTTGTTACTTGAAATAAAATAATGTTAACTGAAATTAAATAAAATATTGAAAATATTTTCCTTTGGTTTAACTTGAAATACCAAAATAACGAAAACTAAAATAAAAAATATAGGCATTTAAAAAAAAAAACTAACAAAACAACTACATGACTTAAACTTTAAATAAAATAAACATTATATATGAAAATAAAATCTAATCAAAAACTATAAAAGTATATTAATACTAAAATAACCGAGTTAAACTGCAGCCATATACTCACCTTTGGCTATCTTCTGTGCTGCTTCTAAAACAGTAATGGCTGCTGGGTAAGCTCTCCCGCTCACCGCCAACATGAATGGAGTCATTCCACGAGCATCCCTATCAAACAACAGCAAAACAAACACTCAAGCACTGCTAAAGAGAGGCTGGCTATCATTTAGAGCAGCGGGAGTGTGACATACTTGGCAGAGAGCAGCTCTCTTAAGTGAGGTCGCAGGACGACGCTGTCACACATAAGCTTCAGTATCAGGTGTGCGTTGGCCTTGCGGTCTTTAGATTCCACTACTGATGGTTCAGAAGAAGGTCCTTGAGAAGACATGGGAAATACTGAAAACATGCTACAAGAGAGTTGTATAAATGACAGCACAGAGCAGTGGTTCTCAATAGGGCTGTGTATCACCACGGTACTGCACTGAACTTCACCTCTGAAGAATGTAGTAAAACAGCTGTTTATTAAACACTGCATACTATAGGGTCGTTGCTAACTATTGGCAGAGCAGGCAGTTGACCTCTGCATTATGAAGGGCCGCCATAACTCTACCACAGTACAATATAGATAATGGCATATGTTTCATGTTTACATTGGGCACTCCCCACCAGGTACAATATTCTGATTGTTTGCATCTTGTTTTTAAGCCCATAAATAATAAAGTACTCGTGCTAATAAATTTATATTGTGATGTAATCATCTTAACATTGCTGGTAGGTTATCATTGCACAAATTAATGCACAATCTACATTTAAAAAATAAAAAAATATTATTAGAAGAGTTCTAAACTAATGCGCAGATCACGTTGCTGCCGCACACAGACATTCAGCAACACAAATTTTTGAGCACTGCCCCGCATTTTTATAAATAAATTAGCTTAATTGCTCAAGAGCTACATTATCTTTCTCAACAAGGAGATCGTAACATCATTGTTTCTAAAGGAATTAAAGCCACAGCTTCACTGTTAACAGAGAAATGCGGCAAAACTGTGGTAATTCATTCATACACAGCCTCTCTCTCTCGTAAATTAACCATTGATGAATTACACTTTTCTGAGAACAGAATATTGAAGTGGAGATCACTAAACTGCAAGCTAACCGGTGTTTTCAGAAAGCAAGCACGTTTATCCACTGTGGAGAGAGCGTGCACATGGTTGCCAGGTTGACAACGAAAAGTAGCAAACTTAGCAGATATTTCCACATTGTGCAAGTATGAAGCTCTGTTTCGGGCTTTATGTCTCTTTATATCAGGCAACCCCAGTTGTGTTCCTCTGCGGCCGGATTAAACCTTATTGTAGCCTATATATTATGCTCTATTCATTATTTTTTAGAAACCTTGCACTTTTCTACTCCATTTTAAATAGTGTTCTTGTATCAGCTGTATCGATACTCGTATCGTCAGATCTCTGTGACGATACATCATCGTATCGATGTATCAAACACAGCACTAGTTCTCTACTGGAGTGATTGTGACCGATAAACAGGTTGCATGCATATTCTAATTCAGGGTTATTTTCATTTACTGAAACTACAATTTAAAGGGGTCCTTTCATGCTTTTTCACTTTTTGAATTTTAGTCTGTATGTTTGGGCATAAAACGATCTACAAAGTTACAAATCTCAAAGTCCACTCCAAAGGGAGATATTTCATTTTTTTTAAATCCCATTTCAAGAACTACAGCAAACAGCTCGTTTGGACTACAAAGTTGTTTTCCTGTATTTATGACATCACAAATTTTGTGTACAGCATTACTGGTGAAACCTAGAGCGCTATTGCTCAAACACCGCCCCCCGCTGGCAGAGAATTAATTTGCATATATATGCCTAACTGTGTGACTATGATATAAATAAATTCAACAGTATGACAGTTTCAGAGCAATTCATGTTATAATGTTAGAATTAAAAGAACAATAAACAATGCATTACCGTTGCACTTATCTGTACATAGTCAATGCAGTTATTTTTAAGCTGTTGTTGACATCCCATCTAAAACGTGATTTAGGCACAAAAAAAAAAAACTATAACATTACCACTTTAATATGTCTTGCAATATCCTTGCATGCAAAGGTTCTGCACGATCCTCTTGTTCAATATTCTCGGGGTCTGAACTGATATGGCAATAACTTGCTGCTTTGGCAAGGGACGGGGCAGTACTGAAACGCCATCTAAGCTGTTTACAAATCACAGCGCACTGGGACAGCTAACCAATCACAACACATTTAGTTTTTTGGAAGGCGGGCCTTCATCAAACCCAGAACTAAATCAAGTCGTTTGTGTCAGGCTGGGGAGAAAGGTAATGTAATAATGTAAATTATGTGAAAAATAATGTGATTTTCGAACCACCAAGCATGAGAGCATGTTCTAGTACACCCCCAAAACAAAATCAAGACTTTGTAAAAGAGCATAATAGGACCCCTTTAAACCATAAAAAAAAAAAAGTTAATTGAAATTAAACACTAAATGAAAAACTATAAAAAATATATAAAAATTAAAATGTTTTTGTTGTTTTTTTACTTATTTTATGTAGTTTCCATTTAATTTAACTTGAAATTACTAAAATATTTTTTTTTCTATTAAATACTATAGTCATTTTATTATTTAAAAATATTATAAATAAATATAAAAAAATTATATTTTTTATAAACTACAACTTTAAAATGAAAGTAAAATCAGAAAATATTAAAACAAATACAAAATATTAACAAAAGCTATATTATTATAATAGTAATCAATTATTCTAAAATAACACTGTACTGGGTCAGCACTGATGTCCAACGCAAGTCCTGGAGTAAAACCAGTTGAGAACCACTGGTGCAGATTGTCCTTTGGGAGACTGGTTCACATACCTGGGATGGTGGAAGTGCTGGGCCCCCCCTGGTTAGTGCCCGTGGAAGCAGTGGTAAGGGAGCCCACTGCAGGGGCCAAGATGAAATCAATGTCACCGTCTAGCAGAAAAGAAGGTTTTGTAAGACATCAGGCTCTCACATGCATGCAATGCATCTGTTATGACCCAAAAACCGCTGAACTCACCAGGATCCATTGGTGGAGGGTCTGGTACCCAGCTGGGAGGTGCAATAGGGGGTGAAACGGGGTCTTGGTGGTCGCTGGAGGAAGGGACAGATTCGTGGCGGCCCAAACCTGCAGCCCGGAGGGAGCGTCTCATCATCTCCCTCAAACGCAAGCTACAGAAACGAGAACAAAGAACGTGAAACGACTGTACACCAACCAAATACAGAAGCAGAAAATACATTTTCATCATGTTACAGGGCTCTAGACTGCGACCATTTTTTGAGAATGTGCGAGTTAAAATTTGACGTTGTCGCATTTGTGCGAGTGCATGGTCTGCTCTACTCAAAGAGTCTGCTATGCTTCATAAAGCGTGTGCTGCAGAGGAGTCAGATTTCACTGATCGCGTGAAGACACCGAGAGAGACTATTTATTAGCATGCATTGATTCTGTTGGAGCACAAAAAAAAAACTGCATGAACTGATAAAATGTATAACAGGCCAAGACCTAAGACCAAGATAGAATTGACAAAATTAATGCATGGATTTATAACTAACCCATACATTCTCAAAATAAATCATGTACATTTAAGTGCAATTTTTAAATACATATTACATGTTTTATTCAATATATACACGCACAAATTAAAATTGGTGTATGTACCGATATAAATCAAAAGAATTACAGGTTGACTGCTTTTGGCTTTTGCTAAAATTATAATGCGTTTAAAGAAAGGCAATTAAAAGACTGTCAATACTAGTAAAATCAATCCAATTAAATTGTCTTTTGTGACAGGCGGTCAGAGAGAAGCCACAAGAGTTTATGTTGCATTAAATGACCTACTGCCCTCTATTATTCTTTGTTTGTATAAACTGCCAATTGTTTGTTTTAAATGCTCTTCGGGCGAAATGTTTTTCTGTATGCCAGTGAATCTGAACACTGACCCCCGGCTGCTGGACGATCCCGTGCGGTTCCCGGAGCTGTTGCTGGACACCACTGAAATAGCATTGGCGATGGCCTCAACGGCAGACAGCCTCTCAGCGAACGTGTTCCTTTCAGACCGCTCTGCTTCTGAAACACATCGCATTCATCTCAGGCTGGGTTTGGAAAAACATCTAACATCCGCTGTGTTGCAAAACCTAGTGAGCTGCCTCACTTGTCATCACCGAAAACAAGTACATGACGTCTATACTGCTCCATATTGTGGTGATTGTCATCAACTTGGTTCCTTAAAAACAGAAATGCTGCTGTGGCAACTAACTGAAGTCCATTTATTTTAAGTTTAAGTACTAAACAATTAAAACTGAAATATACTATAAATTAAAAAGAACACTAATAAAAACAAAACTATAATTTGAAAGCTAAAAATTAAAAAGGACAGAAAATATCAAATAAAACTCATTAAAAATATTAAAAGGATAGTTCACCCAAAAATGAAAATTCTGTCATATTTACTCACCCTCAAGTTGTTCCAAACCTGTTAGAATTAATTTTAGCTGTTCAACTCGAAAATAAGATATGAAGAATGCTGGTGACCGAACAGTTGACGGTAGCCATTGACTTTCATATTATGGGTAAAAAAAAAAATACTACAGTAGTTAATGGCTACCGTCAACTCTTTGATTACCAACATTCTTAAAAATAGCTTCTTGTGTGCTTAATAAAAGAAAACTCACAGGTTTGGAACCAATGGCGGGTGAGTAAATGATCACAATTTAAATTTTTTGGGCGAGCTATCCCTTTAATAAAAACTGTAATAGTATCTAAATAATACTAAAATAACACTGAAAACACTGCATGTTTACCTTCCTCCTCCTTGGTTTCCTTGTTGCTGACAGGGAAGCAGACAGAGACACATGCGTGGAGGACGTTACGGTTGCCGTCACAGCGGTGACCCAGCAGAGCGTCCAGAGCGTGAGGGTTCTGCTCCAGCAGCATGGCCTGCTCCAGACTGATCAGGTACTGCCTGCATGCCTCGTAATCACAGCGCAGCACGTGCTGCATCAGCGTCTGCTTCTGAAACGCAGAGAGCAAACAATGCATCAACCAGAAATACAGGCTCTCTTGCACTGGAGACTAAAAACGTGCAAACTGTAAAATGTACTTAGTACATGTGAACAATTCAAATTTCAAATTCAAGGTAAGTGTTAATCATCACTTCTAGAGGTTTAAATTTGAGGTGACGATTTAATGAAATAAATGAGGGCAATGCAGCGTTTCAAAGTAAAAATGCAGCACTGCATGTGTTCTACAGGCTCGCAGTTTCAGAGCTATTCGCAATCGATGAATATGCGCATTTATGAATGAATGAAGCATTTATATAGCGCTTTGTATATTACTGTACACCCAAAGCTATTTACAATTATTATACATTTATGCCAATAGATTGCTTGCGATAGAATAGCATCTTCCTCTGATGAGTGTTTACTTTATGGTGTTTATATATATAGTAAAGACATTTCAAAGTAAGAGAATAGGTGTATTTCTGGATTTACAAAAAATTTCTGGTCATTGGTATTTCAGTTACACAAACTGCGTAGTAAAAAACTTTAGGGGTGCAACGAAAATGTATCAAATAATCTGTTTATCCTTTATAAAATGCATACAAGTAGACATTTAAAAGCAAAAAGATTTTTACAAAAAATATGTACAAGATTTAAATACAAAAAATATAAATAGTATACTGGGTTTTCAAATATCAGCTTAAGGGTTTTTAATAATTATGAAATTAACAAATAAATATATATTATATATGCTTTAATTTGCTTTTACAAAATAATTCTATAATTATTGAATAAATGCAGTTTGTAGCAGAAATATTTATAAACCTTGTGTACTTTTTGTATTCATACAAACTAAATCATTTTGCGTGCTAATATTGTCTTGTATCCTTTCATCACTGAAAAACAAATTTAATACATTTAATTTTTCAAATTAGAAGCACATGTGCTCCTTGAGGAAAAACTAAGTGTCAAGGGATTGGAAGAGCACTAACTGAATGTGTAATGTTTAGCAGGTTGGTGTATCATACCTCCACAGCCATGATGATGATGGCTGCTTTCTTTTTGATTGTGGAGTTACTGGGAAGGTTGACAAGTGAATGAACTCCCATGCCTAGACTGGCAATAGGTGGGAGGTCTAGCCAATCAGGGTCACGTATTCCACCCATACAGTCTTTAGCCATGGGATAAATGGTGCCGTTACCATCCCTCAAAATGATTGGGCTCTCCTGAGGATGCAAAAGATGAGAAAGTTAAAACCGGCAAAGAGAAACTGAAGTGCATGAAACGTTTCAGACTGTGTGACTGTCTCACCTGGCCAGCAGTAAAGATGGCCACGTTACGCTCACTCTGGCCCAGAAAGGCCAGATTACTAGTGGGGAAGTGATTCTCCTGCTCGGCTTTGCCGGTGGCCAAGTCAAAGACACAGTATCGTACCCAGCTGCCTGTTTTCAACACAGCATGAACTCCTGCACGACGAAAGACAACAGAGCAGTTTACCAGATGCACAGAGAAAATTCAAAACAAAAAGTTAGATAAAAACAAACAATATTCACCTTTGGAGTCAACATTCACAGCTAAAATTTCAGCTTTTTCTGGGATACAAAGTTTTTTAGGAGTGCGCTGAAAACAGTCTGGAACTTTTGGCGTTCCACCAGTTTTAACAACCTGTTTAAAAGAAAAGAGAAAGGTCTCAGCTAAAAATTCAGCAATGCGTTTTTATTTTTCCCAATATTTATAGACAAGGGGTTTTCAAACAAGGTGTTGGGGGGTAAAAAAAAAAAAACCTACAAAATGCAATTAGGTGTTCTCAAATTTAATATATAGTTTTATGCACATGCATTACATATTTAAATAACACATATATATTTGGGCTAGACAAGTTAACGCATTATCACGTTAAAGCATTAATTAACGCCGACAATTATTTTAAATCGCACATTAACGCAGTTTTTATTATTATGAAAAGTCCGTTGCTCACTGGCTCTGAATTGACATACAGACAAATCATGGGTCACAGGAGGGGTGGGATGTTGATCAGTACTGGCTTGAGATGGGTGTCATCCCGTGTCTCAACCAATGAGAGCTTTTGGGGTGGTCCTAAGAGCAGCTGCGCTCACATGAATGTTCCCGATAAAATTATTTAGGCTAAGCATCAACGTTCACAAACCACTGTTCACTGTTATTTTTAACAGAAAAGAATGCAACGTGCTCGTAATCACAACTTCATAAGTGGGAAATAGGAAGTTTCCGAGAGCACGTGAAGACAGCAGAGAAGTTAAATGCTTCTCAGCACAGTGGAGTGCATCATTTTCTTAACTTTGTGGTTTATTATTTTGAGTCGTTTGGGATGCGGTAACACACGGCCCTCTCACAATATATACCGCTCAGAAATGTTAACGCAATCATGCTGCACGTAAAAGTTCCGCGCTCCGGCGCAGTTGGCGCTCACACTACATGCGTACCGCACCCGAGCCCAACTGAACCGTGCTCTGGCCCACCTCTTCCAACCGAGACAGGGCCGGCTTAACGAACGACACCCGAGTGCGGCACAGAGCGATTACACTAGTCAAACGAACTGGGCTTTGTGGGTCAAACATGCTCGGGCATGGTTAAGATTGCCTAATGCGAGTAGTACACCCTTCTCCCGCACACGAGTACCTGGCCGCTCCCACAATCGCCCATCAAGTGTTGTCCGGCACCGCGCACTATTGCATCGGGTCCCACGATAGTGCAGGTCTCTACTCAGAAGGTGCCTGTTATAATGTTATGATCGAGGCTCTGGACTCTGAGCATAACTTGTTTTTCAATAAACTATCAAATATTTTCTATAAAAATGTTAATGCCCTGGCAGTAGCAAATAGCTTTGGTTTTATATTTAATTTGATTGCATTAATACTCAAGTTGAGATTTACAAGAAAGTTTAACTACTACTATTTAAAAGGAATACTGCAGTAAAGAAGCACCTTATTTGTTTAAAGCGTTTGCAAACCAATCCTTTGTGGTTAAAGTGTATAAATAAAAAAAATTTTCAGATTGTTTCGCTAGATAAGACCCTTATTCCTCGGCTGGGATAGTGTACAGCCCTTTTGAAGCTGCATTTTGGACGTTCAAATCGTTGGCCACCATTGAAGTCCACTATATGGAGAAAAATCCTGGAATGTTTTCCTGAAAAAGCTTAATTTCGAAAGACATGAACTTCTTGGTTGACATGGGTGTGAGTAAATTATCAGGAAATCTTTACTCTGGAAGTGGACTTATCCTTTAAGTTGCGACTATTTAAAAAAAACTCTTCATCTCTTCATTTTAATTATCAATCAATGTTTCAGCAAATGCAAAGGCTTCTGCCCATGTGTGTGCTTTTACCTGTAGCTCATCTATTCTGAGCAGTCGACAGTCTTGCAGCAGTGAGGAGGGGTCAGAGTCAGTGGGAGCTGCGCTCTGGCTGCTCACGCTGCTCGACGTCCCTGGAAATTTCACAGCAACATATGCACCATCGACTTTTAGCACCTTGAGTTCAAAAGAGAGAACTGTTGCAAATGAGGTGTCATAGCAAAGCATCACACATAGACAACACAGACAGCAACATCACACGTCAAGAAAAACACAGTATGCTTGTATAAAATGGCATCCATCCTCACTGGTAATTATTATATTAAAAGGTTTCAAAAATGCAGACAATAAATCAGTGGAGAAAATATGCTTGTTTCGGTCTCCACTGGATCGACGTTGTACGTCTGCACCCACCTTTCCCACGGGGACGTTTTTAACGTCCTCCACGAAAACGACCTCTCGTAGAGGCCACTGCTCCTCATTGACTTTCTCCTCTTCCTTTGGAGCCGGCGTTGAGCGCCTTCGCTCTGTAGCACAGCAGGTAATAGGTTAGCAATGGCAAAACACTGCAGCAACATCTCACAAAAGACCAAACAGGGATGTTTAAACTCTTCTAATTCAAGTCAGCTACTCATTTAAAAACAAAGATATGAGGATGATGGTGTTTTAATGCCATGTCAGCTTCCTTGGCTACTTTCATGGTGATTAACAAGCTGAAACATTAAAAATTTAATTCAAAAGGACTCTAAAATGGTTTCAAGGTTAACTGTTAAAATAAAAAAAATTCAAGGGTGTTTGCAGAGTAATATAATTTCACAAGAGAATGTAAACCAGCAGAGTTTAATAAAATGTTTCAAAGATGTGAGAAAGGCCATGAATAGCAAAATAAACAACTGGTTTCACAAACAAACCGAATCAATGCAGCACACATCCATTAGGCAAGAGACTACTTCATTTACACACTGATCCCAGGACACTTATATTATGGAAAAATGTGTGAAATGTCAGTAGAAATCCTGACAGTAGTGGGGGGGGGGGGGGGGGTTCAAAACTATTTTCACTCAGAAAAATTGACTGCACTTAATTTATCAAGTACATTGAATTAAACATGAAATTGAGGTAGAAAGACTTCAATAGTCTGTTTTATTTAAGTATTGTGCATAAATATACAGTATGGCTTGTGAGCTCCCCTTTAAGCCACAAAATATATATCGGAGTGTCATCAAACCATCTTCCTCGGTTCCACAATACTCAATTAATAATTGTAAACTGAGTTTGGTGTTCTTAGAAGACGTATCCATGCTAAATTGTACATAAATCACCACAGTCCCGTGCTATAGGCACAGCCATTGATATAGGCTGCAGCAGATATCTTTTTACGCTACTATTTGAAACTTCTGCTCTTTGAACGCGGAAGTGTGATAAAAGCCTATATAAACCCTGTACAACTGTGGATGGGTTAGTGGTCCAGTGTACATACTGTAGGGCAGAGATGCACTGCTGGCGATGGAGGAAGTGTCACTGCATGTGGACGCCGGTGAGGGCGGAGGGCCCATTTCAGTCTTCACCAGCTCTGGCTTGCTCTCCGTTCTGGCAACAAGAACAAGCATAACTGTTAGCATATTATTTTTAGCATAACTACCTCCATGCATGTGTTTGGTCACAGAAGAACAGTCATCTTACTTGATCTCCTGTGTCTTGGTGTTCTTCTCCATGTTCTTCAGGCTCTCGGGCGAGCGGAGCTGGAAGCGGCAGCTATCGTTCATGTTCCACACGGACTCCAGCAGAACGCCCACTTTAGGGATCCCGGCGTTAACGGAGAAGGCCACGGCACCAGCGTGATATAGAGGGTTATTCCTCAGGCACACCTACGGGAAATGAGATGTCATCCCTGCAATCCTCAATTGACCTATCGGTAAGCCCCAAACCCCTTAGTTACTGTTGCTCCCTCGGAAAAACAAACAGAGTAGCTCACTGTCTTACAATGACAGCTGCAGGGTGAAAACCTTGTCCCACAATGTTTTTGCACAATTTTGGACACAGAAGGCCACCAAACGGGAATTCAATATTCCATGGAGGGATTTATAAAATATTTAAAAATAAATACGTTGGGTAACTCGAAGCGAGGGTTTACAGATCACAATGCAAGCGGGAGAAGTCTCCTATTATGGTCGGTCATCACGATCGCGGATGACAACATGCAGGATCAACACGGTTCAATATGAAGAGACGTTTACGTGTTTTTGACCTACACTGTACAAGACGCGAGAACATTTAGGTTTGTACGTTAGCATGGACTCACTAACTTTAACTTTAGCTAGTTTTAGCCAGAGATACCTTGCTGAAGCACAAGATAACATTAACTTCTGCTTGAGCAGATGAAAATTGTAACTTAATGAGTGTATGACAACCAGAAAATTAACGTTTTTGTCTTCATTTGGATAGGGGTTGAATGCTTAGGGACATT
The DNA here is from genome assembly GCF_936440315.1 of Barbus barbus. Taxonomy (NCBI): domain Eukaryota; kingdom Metazoa; phylum Chordata; class Actinopteri; order Cypriniformes; family Cyprinidae; genus Barbus; species Barbus barbus. The sequence goes on from NC_136740.1 coordinate 31,238,983, forward strand.
TTGCTCTGTTTTGTTTGGATTCAGGAAATGTAATAAAATAAATTATATTGCCTATCCTCTCAGGATACCTGGAATCAGTGTTACAAATACCACAGGCACATCGTTTTTGCATTTTTTGTAGCATAAAAACCATCAAAGCTTCGGATCTTCCAATGTTTCTCTATGGCGCTGAAACCTAAAGATGTCCCGAGTTCCGCCCCCCGTGCTACTGATACTCGACTGCCATTGGCTCATCTGCGTTCAAGAGGAGGGGCTTACCGATGGGTCAACTGGTGGTGGGCGTTATGGCAAAAATATAGAATGTTTTTCGTGATCCACAATCACTTATCACAATTCTGTTAGTTCAAAAGACTATTTTGCATGTTTCTGAACCGTACCAAACTAATTATGCTATTTAAAAATAACAGATCATTTTTTGCCAAATTATGGATGGGTGATAAGATCAAAATCCTGAACATGACAAAAATCCAAAACATACCAAATTCACTTAATGATTGAAATTAGGGCTTTGAAAAACTAAATTTGAATTTTGTACTTAAATATTATCAATATTCGGATTTAAAAGGCATAATAAAAGCTTTTGGCTTCTCTCCTGAGGCCACAAGAGGGCGCATCCAGCAAAATATTACCAATGCACGTTTCTTCAAAGCAATAAAATAAGACTATCTTTGAAAAAAGTGCATAATGTTTAAAATAATGTCTATAAACCATATATAATTAAGTTGCTTAAACAATTAGACACAAAACAGCATCATGCATGTATGTATAGTTTAATATAAAGGACCGAAAACCAATCACAAAGAGCACTTTTTGTGTTTGTGAATACTTGTGGCATTATTTTGTGTGTATCTGGCCATTCAAGCCCAATAATATATCAATTCACATTTCATGTCATTGCCACAGCAATATATCATAAGATCACCCAGCCCAAATCACCACAAAAAAAGAAAAACGAGTTTGCAAACAACAATAGCAAGTTCCTCACCTGAGTTCCTACTGTGATGTTGGGTATAGAAGAGATGCCTGCACTGGACTTTGGCTTCTTGTTCTTGGCTCTGGCCTTTTCAAGCATCTTTTTCCGCTGACTAAAAGGCACAACACCCCTAAAGGAAAAAGAAACTCAAGAAATGTCTCACAGCTCACCAGCACAACGGCTGAAACTATCAGAAATGATCCTGCCTACTCACCACCAGTAAAGGCTGCTCTCCAGCTGGGCGCAGGTGTACAGGGCACAGCAGTGCAGAGAGATGATACGCTCTCCCTGCAGCTCCGGGAACGTTTGTGCGCCATGTTCCAGTTTAGCAGCAACACTGCTAAGAGTTTCATCCACCCATGTCGCCACCTACACAATGCAGGTTAATGGAAATTTGAGATCTGAGGACATTTTTAGGTACTGGAGTGTACAGCACTGATCTTATTGTATCCGCCCACTCCTGTCCTATGATTTTCTTCTCTCCCACTCCCATGTAAATAAATAAATAAATAAATGTCTTTTACCTTGTTATTTTCAGTGGCCACAGTGGCTCGGATACTGTTGGCAGACAGGTGGGTGATCTTTTCATTGGTCAAGCCCAGGAAAGGGACACGGGGGTGATGTATAGATGGATTCTACAAAAGCGCAAAGATTTATGAGATTTTAATCAAATCAAAGTGACAGGAATTCCTTGTTCAAGGTGTATTGCAAATCTTACTTGTGCGTTTCTGTAAGGTTCAGGCTCATTCCACTTCCACTGGTACAGTTCACCTTTGGTACTGACAGCAACCATCTCCGAGTACAAAGCCCCAATGCTGACAAACTTTGTTACATAGTCCTAAAGAATCACACAACCAAGGATATATAGCAACTCAGCAACTATACAAATAAAATATGACTGATCAACTAAATGAATCCAAAGAAATTTGACTAATAACCTAAAGTGCAATCCAAACAGGCTGGCCATTAAATCAAAAGATCAAATAAGGATGTACAAGATTAAAAGGATAATTTACTAATAAATACAGTTTAAAAGACTCATGCCAAGTTCTTAAAAAATGTAATCTGATATTAGTTTCTGAAACTTGTTTATAAGACTTAAAAGTTGGTTGAATGACTCTAACAATCAGGGTTACTATTGTTAACTTAAAAAAAAGCATTTTCTCACCTGAAATAAAATAACTTAAAATAGAATAAAACTTGGTTACTTTATTTCAGCTAGGTGCCAAGATAATATTCCTCATTTTCGTTTAACTTTGAGTACTAGAATAACTAAAAATGAAGTAAAAACTGTATACTTTTAAAAACTGAAAAAAGACAACACAACAAAATCACTAACTTTCAAATTAATTGACAGCAAATTTTATATAAATAAAAAATACAAAATTAAAACCTAATCATTATTTTAAAATTTAAACAATCGGATACACAAAAAAACAAGTTATGCCATTTAACATGTAAAACTTAACTAATCTCGTAATGTCATAAAAATGTCACAACATTAAAAAAAAAAAAAAAAAAAAAAAAACACTTTGACATCCAGTTGAGAATCTAAATGGGTTTTATAGTCATTACATTACAACAAAATTTGTTGAAAACACTATACTGACTGACTCAAACACGCTGACCAGTTTTACAAATAATATTTTAAAGCAGCTCTACTATTTCTTTTAAAGAAATAATACAATTTCAGCCTTTTAATAAGACACGGACTCAAAGAAACAGGTTGAAAACAGGTTAATCGTCACTGACCCGTAAAGAGACAGTTCACCCAAAAACGTTGCTCCAAACCTGCATGCACTGCTTTCTTGTGCAGAACTCAACAGAAGATATTGTGAAGAATGTTTGTAACCAAACAGTTTCTGTTCCCAAGGACTTGTCAATATAATGCAAGCCAATGGCAACCGAAACCAAATGTTTTGTAGCCAACATTCTTCACAATATCTTTTTATATATTTCCAGAAGAAATAAAGAAAGAAATACAGGTCTGAAACTAAATGACTGCATTTACATTTTTGGATAAACTTTGCCAATATCAAGACGACTATGAAAATGACAATGCACCACAGAAATCTGACGTAATGATGCACCTAATGTTCGGCAACCGAAATTATTTAGCTGAAAACAGCAAAAAAAGCTCTTTCGGAATAAGCGAAAAGACAGAATAAATTGTACTGAACAATGACGTGACATGATCAAATAGAGGGGTGCGCTAATGCAGCAAAGATGTCAGCAGTGTGGAAGCATTTTAAAACTGCAAACGCAAAAATCATTACAAGCACCGACAGCAAGAGACTGCTTACTGCTGCATCTGCATCTTATGTCTCCCGACGAGAAGAGGAAGAGGTGGTTGATGCAGGTTACTGTATGATGACTGAAATCGCGAAATGGTCTTAAACAATTAGTAAATAAACAGAATGTTATGTTTTCTAATACACACACGAATTGCATGTATTCAAACAGCGCTGCACAAGCTCGCGGCGCCCAGGGTTCAAAGTCCAAAGCGAGAGGAAAATCAGCGCTGAAACAGTGTTACTCGTCAGTTGCTCAGTAACATTATGAATTATTGCATCCATTGCATGGATGTGACGATGTGATACGTGCAACAATCATCTTCACAAATCCATAATGAGAAACGTTTATAAATCTGCTGTTGTCAACAAAAAGCACTAAGGTCTTCCGCCAAAAAAAAAAGCTCCATCAATATTCATAAATTATAGTATTGTAATTTTACTGTTCTTCTGTAAAAAAAAAAAAAAAAAAAAAAAAAGACAATAATAATGATAATAATAATAATTGCAACAGCTATATTAATACATTTATTATAACACACAGTGTTCAAATCTGTAATAGATTTGTATCTATTACATAGATTATACAGATATATTATTTTATATTATATATATAAATATTTTCTGACAAAACGAGTCAGAAAAAAAAGAATTGGCAAAATACATGGGACCAAAAAAAAAAAAGCGGAAAACTGTGTTCGGTATTCGGCCCAGTGTTTCATTTTGTTTGGCTTCGGCCAAGAATTTTAATTTCGGTGCATCCCTAATCTGAAGTCTCTCATTCTAGAACATTGAAGGCTGAAAGGCCCACCTTATCAGGCCACCACTGGAGCTCTTCTCCCAGAGTGACAGGGCTCTGTAGCGGCACGCTCTTCTTGTCCAGGCTGGGCTCTCCCTCGCGGCTGGTGGAGCCACGCTCCGCATCGAAGGAGGCTCCATCCAGCCACCTCCTCTCGCGCAGCCTCAGGACCGACTCCCGTTCGCGGAGCAATTCAGAGTCTCGCTCTAAGGGGAGAAGGAGAACTGGTATGCAATAGGGTCACACCAGTGGGATAACAGTAAGCCACTCTCTGGGAAAGACCCTTGGAATAGTGAGATTTCATACAAATTACAATTAACAAGACTTTTAGTTAGGTCTAAATCTGCTGTACTTCTGTGACACCAACCACCAAAAACAACTGACCATCATGTCGTAAATACGACACTGCGAGTGAAAAGGATTCATGACCATTTAGGTAATGATCCATAATTTATTATAAGTAAAATAGGGCTACATATGGATGCTGCACAGGCTGGCTTTGTCAGTTGGTGGGTTGCATTAGCAGAGGAAACATCTTGTAGACGGGGGTGTCCGGTATTAGCTGAGCTGTATGGGTATAAACTGCAGGGTTTTATGGGTAACTGTCTGCACTGCAGGGCCTTTCGCAGAGGGCTCACTAGGGGAAACGACGACTAAGACCATGCAGGACAACTGGACACGCTCTCAAAAGCACAGACACTCACACACAACACAAACATGCAGCAAGGCATCTTGAAGGATTTGATATCCAGAGGCTGATCATAAAGCACCCTGGTTCACAGATGCTGGTTTATGAACATGTAATTTGGTAAAGTATAATTCTGGTCTGCGTTATTTGCATGTGACTCATTAAGTTAAGTAATAAACAGTTGCATAGCAACCTGATGCATTATTATAGAACTCAGCTGGTTCCAATTAGAATTTTAACTCATTTTAAAATTAGTTTTACTGTTTTGTTTTAAAGTGTTGCATAATGTGCATCTGTATTTGCAGGGATTCATTTGTTATGAATTAGTGCGGTCAAACAATTAATCATGATTAATCGCATCCAAAATAAGTTTGTGTTTGCATAATGTGTGTGTTCTGTGCATGTTTATTATGTATATACATAAATACACACACACATACAGTATATTTGGAAAATATTTACATGTCTATACTTATATTCATATAATTTATATTATAAACAAATACATGTCATATATAAAATTAACATTTCTCTGAAATATATACAGGTGCATCTAAAAAAAAATATCTGAATATCATAAAAGTTAATTTTTTTTATTGTAACATTTAAAAAATTTAAAGTTTCCTATATTCTAGATTCATTACATGTTAAGTAAAACATTTCAAAAGTTTTTTGGGTTTTAATTTTGATTAGAGTTTACAGCTCATGAAAGTCAAAATCCAGTATCTCAAAACATTAGAATATTTCCTAAGACCAATCAAAAAAAGGATTTGCAAAACAGAAAAGTTCAAGTTCTTTAAAGTAGGTTCATTTATGCACTCAATATTCGGTCGGGGCTCGTTTAGCACAAATTCCAGCATCAGTGAGGAATGGCATGGAAGCGATCAGTCTGTGGCTCTGCTGAGGCACTATTGAGTCTTCAGCTCGTCTGTATTGTTGGATCGACTTTCTCATCTTTCTCTTGAAAATATCCCATAGATTCAATATGGGGTTCAGGTCAGGCATCAATCAAGCACAGTAATATCGTGGTCAGCAAACCACTTGGAAGTGGTTTTGGCTCTGTGGGCAGGTGCTAAAGTCCTGCTGGAAAAGCAAATCAGCATCTCCATAATGCTTGTCAGCAGAAAAATCTCCTGGTAGACGGCTGCATTGACTCTGGACTTGATAAAACGCAAAGGACCAACACCAGCAGACGTCATGACACCCCAAATCGTCACTGACTTCAGAAACTTCACACTGGACTTCAAACAGCTTGGGTTCTGTGCCTCTCCAGTCTTCCTCCAGACCTTGATTTCCAAATGAAATCTACTCTTATCTGAAAAGAGGACTTTGGACCACTGAGCATCAGTCCAGTTCTTTTTCTCCACAGCCCAGGTAAGATGCTTCTGACGTTGTTTCTGTTTCAGAAGTGGCTTGTTAGCCCTTTTCCTGAAGACACTGGAGCGTGGTAACTCTTGATGCACTGACTACAGCTTCAGCCCACTCCTTGTGAAACTCTCCCAAGTGTCTGAATTGGCTTTGCTTGACAGTATTCTCAACCTTGCGGTCATCCCTGTTGCTTGTGCATCTTTTCCTACACAATTTCTTCCGTCCAGTCAACTTTGCATTTAATATTCTTTGATACAGCACTCTGTGAACAGCCAGCCCTTTCGGTAATGACCTTCTGTCACTGATTGTTATTGACTCATTTAGAGAAGGTCAAATGTAAATATTCTAATATTTTGAGATACTGGATTTTTGACTTTCATGAGCTGTAAAAACTCTAATCATCAAAATTAAAACAAAAAACTTTTTAAATGTTTTACTTTACATGTAATGAATCCATAAGAAAGTTTAACTTTTTGAAATGTTACAATAAAAAAAAAAAAACAACCTTTTCACGATATTCTAATTTTTTGAGATGCACCTGTACAATGCATGTGTGTGTATTTACATATATACATAAATATACAGTACACATACATATATTATGTAATCAAAAACTTTTATTTTGGATGCGATTAATCGTGATTAATCGTTTGACAGTACTTTTATGAATAATCTTTTGTTTGACTTCAGTTTCAAATCAACAGCATCTTTCATATCTGCATGAATGTGTTGCGAGTTGTGACTCTAAATATTTAAAAAAGCGTTAACGATGAACGAAGTGGTTGTGGCACAAGCATTTCCACAAATCTTGCTGTATGGCTTCATGACACTGAGTGAACGCAAGCATGACTGTGTTTTAGCCTTTACCTCGTGAAGAGCCAAGACGAGACAAGGAAGAGCGTCGGAAAGAGGGATAGCCAAAGTAGCTGATGTCCTCAGAGAACATGGCGTCCGCATCAATGATCACGCTGGGGTGAGCAGAGTGAATGTCCGCGTCTAGCAGTGACATCAAGTCTTCTGTGGAAGTATGAAAGGTATTGTGAGAAAAGTTAAATGACAGTCTTGAGCATCATAACCGTGACCCATCTTCTGTGTCTGCTTACCTCCAGGTAAATAGGACTCGCTGGCCGTGTCGTCTCCGTCATCTCCGTCCTCATCGTCTCTGCTCAGCAGGTTGTTTACAGCCAAGTTCACGTCAAGGTTTGTGCGCTGCAGCTCTCGAATGATGACACTCCTGGACTTTCCCTGAAGAACCACCTGGGCCTGATTGGGGAAGCAAAGCCAATCGGTTACGACATTACACAACAGGTCTGGGTCACGCGTCACCTCAAAATGAATTCAATATAATGAATTAAATTAAGATTAAAAATATAGTATTAATTTTGTATATTCTCTTATTTTTATTAACTGCATAAGCCCAATTTAATTACCTGCATTTTATTGATTTTTCCATCTTTAGTTATTAATAAAATTTTAAATGCAAACTAAACAAGGTTTGTAATACAAATACAATATTTTGCTTTATAATTTAAACTAATGTTTCTAAGCTTTTAATGTGAAAAGCTATATGAATTGTTTTGTTATTTTACTGAATTGTATGTTTAGCATATATTTATATTTGATAATATATTTTCAAAATCTTATATACTGTAGCTTTTATATTTCAAATCTTTACACACCGATTGGTATGCTTTTATATTTGCTAATCATTAGGGCCCAAGCCAGTAAGGCGCAGGGCCCTATTGTTCTTCTAAGGATTATTATTTTATTTTTTTTTATTTTTTTTTTTTTTTTTTTTTTTTTTTTAATCATCCGGGCACTTTTGGGGGCCTTAACGTGCCCGAAAACTCTCGAAAATTGGCACGCACGTTGGAACCTGCGGCCATTAGGACGCCGCTGAGGCTGGGACCCGGGCGTGGCACAGGGGCTCTACGGCGCCCCCTGGAAAATTGTCAGAAAGCTTGATGTATAGCTCACACATACTTGCACGTATTCATATGAAACTCGGTACACATATAGAACTCATTGAGCCGAACAACTTCCGCGCAGCATGTCATAGGCTCCGCCCAACAGGAAGTCGGCTATTCAGGGCTGTTTAAAAAGCGCATGCTCTGGAATTTGATATACTCCTCTGAGGATTTCCATACGATTGCCACCAAACTCGGTGAACATGATCTCAAGACATTGGGGACGCTAAATTGCGAAGATATTTTTGATATGTCGAACGGTTTGCCCGTGGCGAGGCGATGAAGTTATGGCGAAAAATGAGACCCAGGAAATGCCTAATAACGTCCACATACATTGTATGATGTTGATCAAACTCCAGTGGTTTGTTCGTTGTATGATGCCGATCGGATAGATGTGACTATTATGACTGAAAGTTATAGCGCCACCAACTGGCTGCAGGAAGTGTGTCGTTTTCAAAATTATTTGAATTCAGCATCTTATTTTTACTCGATTTGCTTCAAACTTCACCAGAATAATGTCAAAACACGGCCGATGTAAAACTGTGAAGGGAATATTGATATCTAAAATTATGTTGCCATGGCAACGTGTCAAAGTTGAAAATTCGTTTCTGGTGATTTTGAGGCAGATAACATGTTTAGAATGTCATGAAACTCAACACACATATGAGTATTAATGATAGTTAGACACTGGAAAAAGCTCATAAACGGGCGTGGAAGAGACACTCTATAGCGCCACCTTTTGTCAAAAATGGGGGGGTTAGTTTTAGCTACAGACACCAAACTCGGTACATAAATTGTTCTTATTAATCCGGACAACTTTCTAATTTACAGTCATTAGCTACGACCAACAGGACGTCGGCTATATTTATTTTAATGTGGGTTTTTTTTTAAAACGGGCTGTAAACAAATTCATACTCCTCAAAGCAGAAACACGTAAATCACACCAAACATTTTTTCTCATGATGCCAAAATACTGAAGATGCTAAATTGCGGACGGATTTAGGATATCTTGAACGATGATTTAATGGCAATTTATTAAAGTTACAGTAAAAAAGAGATTTTTTTTTTTTTTTTATCTTTTAAGAGCAGCTTCCAAACACTTCATAAAAAATTACATACACAGAACAATACAGTCTGAGGATATGTGATTAATTTCATGAATTTACAATACACTATGCAGAGGAGAAAATTTAAAAACTATCAGACAGTTGTTACAATGCTTCTATGAGTGAGAGTTCCCTGTCAGCCTGCAGCTGAGTGAGGGGGTGGGGGTGGGGTGTGAGTGACTGTGTGAGTGACTGTGTGGATTGAGGAGCTGGGTGAGAGAGAGAAAGAGAGAGAGGGTCTGTTTTTTTTAAATCTTTAAAAAATGCTTATAAAGCATTAAAGGTTTTCATAACACTTTATAATTAAGTCTCAATTGTTAACAGTAGGGAATGCATTAATTAACATGAACTAACAATGAAAAATATAATTTTTTACAGCATGTTAATTCTTCATTGATAGTATGAACTTACAATGAACTAACAATGAACAAAATATTTTTAATGTTAGAAAAATAGTCATGTTCAAAAGAGAAACTTTAAAATTTAATAATATATTAACACATTTTGGAATTAATATTGATCAACATTAAATGGAATATAATTATTAATGATTATATATATATAATGATAGCTACAGACACCAAACTTGGTACATAAATTGTTCACATTAAGCCGGACAACTTTCTAATTTACAGACATTAGCTACGACCAACAGGAAGTCGGCTTTTTTTTTTTTATGTGTTTTTTTTTTTCAAAACGGGCTGTAAACAAATTCATACACCTCCAAGCAGAAACCACAAATTCACACCAAACACAGAACAAGACAGTCTGAGGATATGTGATTAATTCCATGAATTTACAGTACACTATGGCGAGAAGAAAATTTTAAAACTTATCAGAGATATCCTGTCACTGTGCTTCTAATGTGTGCGGTAGGTGACTGGGTGAGTGACTGACTGTGTGAGTTCAGTGAGTGTGGAGGGGAGAGAGAGAGAGAGAGAGAGAGAGAGAGAGAGAGAGAGAGAGAGAGAGAGAGAGAGAGAGAGAGAGAGAGAGAGAGAGAGAGTCTGTTTAAACTTCTCAATAAAATCCTTAAAAAATGCTTAAAGCATTAAAGGTTTTGATAACACTTTATAATTGAGTCTCATTTGTTAACAGTAGGGAATGCATTAATTAACATGAACTAACAATGAAAAATATATTTTTTAAAGCATGTTAATTCTTCATTGATAGTATGAACTTACAATGAGCTAACAATGAACATAATATTTTTAATATTAGAAAAATAGTCATGTTCAAAAGATAAAACTTTAAAATTTAATATATTAACACATTTTGGAATTGATTTTAAACATTAAAACATTGATTTCAACATTAAATGGTATATATTTATTAATGATGTAAATTAACAACAGTTAAATAATGTTGTTTTTTAACATTGGTTAATTCACAAATAACATTAAATATTAACAATATATTTTTTACTTTATTCATTTGTGTTAGAAAAAATTATTCATTTTAGTTAATGGAAAAATAAATCATTAAAAAATGCTTATAAATCATTAAAACCTTTGGTAACTATAATAATTTCTCATTTGTTAGCATTAGTAAATGCATTAACTAACATCAACTACCAATGAAAAATATATTTTCATAGAATTTAAAGTTTTATATGTTGTTCTGTGTGTGTGTGTTTCACAGAGTTGATGGTTTGGATTAACCCTTTAATTGCCGTATCCCTTAAAACCAAACTGCCAGAGGGTTACTGTGATGCTTGTGCTCGCTGGGCACCGTTTTATCGATGCCACCGGGGTGGCGTATGCTGACGGCTTGGGCCCGTCATCGCTGCTCGCAGCTATATTTTTAAATATTTTTCAATACAATGACTGCAGGCAATAATCAAAATAATTATTAGTTGCAGCCCTATGTGTATTGCTAAATGACCATTTATTTCAGCTTCTTTATTTTATTATTTCAGTCTGACTGTATGTCTAAAGCTTAAAATGCTATGAGATTCTCAATTGATAATGAAGTTCTGTTATGTAAAAAACTGAATAATATACACAAACATTACATGGAACTTATTAAGCAGAGCTATGGCAAGCACATCCAACTTAAACAGTAAAAATCAGGAATGTGGAAGAGGCCCCTGAAGCGAGTGTTACCTGAGAGATGAGCTCCTCTGGGATGACGGAGGCTGGAATTACGGGCTGTGGCTGACTGCCCAGCAGGCCGGAGCCTCGATCTCTGCCAGTGCGGATTACACGGGTCTGTCTGCGTGAATCACGGGCTGCTGCGGAGGACCGGCCTGAAGATCCTCCTCCTCCAGCGCCTCCTCCACCGCCCCCTCCGCTCCCGCTGCCTCCTCCTGCGCCTCCGCCGCTGCTGCCTCCACCTCCACTGCTGCCACCATTTACTCCTGAACTCCAGCGGCTCCTGTCAGGCACAGCGACAATCAGGATCAGTATACGGCCAACGAGATTCTCTCTGCATCTGATATTAAACTCCAGCAGCCCACTTCTAAGGACTAGTTTCATATTTTTTGTCTTGTGAACATGAGAGAATTAAGATATTTTAATATTGATTCAGTGATTTAATCAGTTTAAAACAGATTTAACAATTCAAGGTCACTCAAACGCTAATTATGCATTCATATATTTTAATGTTTTAGTAAAACTCTATGCTAAATACTATGTACTATAAATTACATTTAAAATGATAATATTTATATAATAAAAAATTATTACTGTGTAATTATGTTTTGGTAATAGTGTCTAATGATAAATATTCTATAATATACAGTCTTGTTCTATATAATAATATACAATTATATAATATATAAATATTTCTGTTTGTTACTATGCATATTCATAGTGATTCATTAATTACAAATTATGGAATATTATTCCCCGTTCATTTAGTGAAAAACTGTGGATAATGTACTGCATTTTACTTTTAAAAAATGTCATTATTTAAAGCTACAATGGCTAATAAACAAATTATATAATTATTGTAATCATAGAATATACAATATATACAAATATTGCTGTTTATGACTATGTATTTTTGTATATGTGACCCTGGACCACAAAACCAGTCTTAAGTCGCTGGGGTATATTTTTTAGCAATAGCCAAAAATACATTGTATGGGTCAAAATTATATTTTTTCTTTTATGCCAAAAATCATTAGGATATTAAATAAAGATCATGTTCCATGAAGATATTCAGTAAATTTCCTACTGTAAATATATCAAAACTTAATTTTTGATCAGTAATATGCATTGCTAAGAACTTCATTTGAACAATTTTAAAGGTGATTTTCTCAATATTTAGATTTTTTTGCACCCTCAGATTCCAGATTTTCAAATAGTTGTATCTCAGACAAATATTGTTCTATCCTAACAAACCATACATCAATGGAAAGATTATTTATTCAGCTTTCAGATTATGAAAAAGAGAATAACAATTGACACTTAAGACCGGTTTTGTGGTCCAGGGTCACAGCGAGTGAAAATAAAAATGCTTAAATATTTTTCATAAATAGAGCTATTTCTCTCTCTATCTATCCATCTACACACACTTCAACCTACTTTGCTATAATAATTATTATTTTCTACTTTTAATGATCATTGAATCTCAGTCAAAAAGTACCACTATTTTTTTTTTTAGATATATTGCATGGCTCTAACAAACATACTTTAGAAAAACATTGAATTAAGTGTAATAGTAATTGAGCATCTCACACAAAATAAACATTTCTGGAAACATGTTTGTAGTGTGAATATTTTCATGCATTTTATTGCATGCAAACAAAACAGCAAAAACATCTTTAAAAAGGTTTCTTATAACCAAAGGCAGCACTGCACGTGTGCCTGCCAACGTTACCTGATGGCTGCATTTCTGATAGCCCTGCCACGACTTACCCAAGGGTGTTGCCTGCCAGTCTGCCCAGTGTGTCAGAACCAGACAGGAACCAGGGCGGATCACTAGTCCTGCCTGGCCTGGAGCTCCTTCCTGCCCCTGAGACACTGCTCAACTTTGAACTGGAAACAAAAGATGGGAGATCAGTTACAAACCTATAGTCCCACATGTGGGACCATCACAGAGCCTGGAGAGCCCAGGCCTACGAGCCAATCTTGTCCCGTGGGGCGACTAACATGGCAACACCCTTGGGAATCAGAACTGACTGCAGCTCATTCCTCAGGCAAGAGCTGTAGGAAAGGCTGGCAGGGAACTGCTAAAGATTTCCCCTAAATCATGTGCCATCATGCCCACTAAATATTTCGGTCATATACAAACACAGAGGATTGCTTGAGGTTCACAAAAGGGGATTTGCACTGCTGCGACATGGCTTCGATGCCAAAAACAACACGAAAAGAAGCACTAACCCACCTCCTTGGTTCAAACAAAAATGCACAAACAAACCACTGCAATAAGCAGTGGACAGCAAAGCGGTCATCATGAGCATAATCAGTTATTTTTGCAGTTTACTTTCAATAAATGGTCTTTTCATACTCAGAAGCTTTGAACTGTAAGAGTTACAATATATTTTTATGTCTTAATCTAAAATCTTCTGTACCACCAAATATTAAAGTGTTTATAAGGTAGTGTTGTAACATGCTTGCATGTGTATTTGGTTTTCACCATTTCAGTAATAAAACACCACTGCTGATAAAACCAGACTACAAAAGCTGGCCACGCCTTTGTAAAATGTTCTGAAGCCTGTAGATTCAGACTGAGTTCCTTCCATTTGAACCGCTTCATTCCATCACTAAGAATATAATGCAAGCACATTTTTTCCATGCAACTAAGTCTACGTCTGTGGAATAATTACTTCATCATATATAGTGTTCATATTTAAGCGTATTTACACTACGCTAACATAAAATCGTCAGTATGTCTTCACGCCAAAGCCCACAACACAACCTTTAAATCATATAAGGTGGGTAATGCTGGTGAAAATTCAGCACACTAGAAACAGAATCAAGACAAACTTAATAGATAAACCAGGAGCAATTATAACCAGAAGGAACAGATCTAGAATTATTTTGCATGCCAGCTCATACATGCATTTTCCATGCATCTAACAGGAGTATTAATTTCTCACCCATCATTGCCATCAGGCTTGCCGAGCTCCAGTCGGTCAGGCTGGACGGCAAAGTTTATCCTGCAGATACGTCCATCCTAAAACAAAAAGAGTTTGTCATTTTCTGCATCGCTTTGTTTTCATTAGACAAAAAATTCATTATATATTCATCCTCCTGTTGTTCCAATCCCATTTTTTTTCTTCAATGCAAAACAAAAGCAGAGTTTTTGAAGAAATTGTGCATTGCTCTTTTGTATACAATAGTTCAAAAACTTCAAACACGACAAAAAAGGTCCTTTTGAAACTTAAACTGTCACTGTGAAATTCAGTTTTTATGGAAATTGCTTTGAATTCAATGCAAGTCACTTCGGATAAAAAGGTCTGCCAAATTCATAAATGTAAATATAATGGAAAAGAGCAAACACAGCAAACTGGTTTTGAACAACATGAGTACCAGCAAATGCCGCAATATTCATATTAGGGATGGAACGATTACCGTTTTGACGATAAATCATGATAAATTCCCCACGGTTAGTATTACCGTTTCATATTTTAATAATCATTAAAAGCGTATTCGATTACCGCGATTTGAACAACCGAGGATAAACAAATACTGTCCAGCATAAAGCACAGTTTTAAGTAAGTCTCACGTGCGCAAAGCAGCAGAGTAGTTTCGTTTTGTGTGAGTGCAAATGAATTAATTCTATAAACGTACCAAAGATTCAATGGCATATTTGTTTTCTTCGCTCCATGTAATACCTAATAAGTAGTGTTCTTAATAGCAATGCTGCTTCGTTCACGGAGTTTACGAGAAACAGCTCTAATTCTACTGTTCCGTAAGCGCCTCCTAGTGTCAGAGAGGATTTACAGAGAGTGACATTACAATTTCTGTCTGGCCAAAAAAAACGGACCACATTTGCATGCCCTGCTGTAAATTTTGACTGGTTGATGAAAAACAAGCTTATGTGGATTCTACACATTTAAACAATTCGGATAAGGTATCTAAAACTATTTATGGAGCAGATAAAATACATATAATCATTTATTAATCAATTTGCATTTTGACTTAAACCTTTTTTAATTAAAGGCTGAAATGTGAGGTTTAGCATTTTAATGAAACTTTTTCACAGCTTTATTTGAACATTTCGTACATGTTATTAAATAAACTGTTGACAGTCATGTTGTCATTTAAAATCCGGCCATCACTGGTAATGTTATTGTTTATACAAACAAAAAGTAATTTTATTTGTTGTTTGTTGATTTAAAGTACAAAATTTGGTGAAATTATTTATGTTTCAGTACTTTTCAAAAACATTTCCAGCACATTTTAACAATACCGTGATCATTTAAGATAACCATGATAATTTAGGTCATTTTAATCCTGATAAGAAATTTCATACCATTACATCTCTAATTCATATTTAGTAGGGATGCACCAAAATGAAACATTTTCTGCAATTTTGAAAGTTTTTCACATTTCTTCCCCCATGTAGGCCTATTTTGCCATTTTTTTCACCATTGCATAAATTAAATAGCCAAAGGGTGCTTTTTCTCGTTTAGTCCTGATTTTCAAATAAATAAATAAAATTACAAAACAACTATTTAAAAATATTGACTTAAATTATTGCTTTAAAATACAATGACCCAAATAAAAATAAAAAAAATTTAAAAGTTTAAAAAATTAAATGCAATGAACCACATGAAAAAAACAAAACAGGTTTATGAAAAAGCCTGAAGAAATGCACGATATAAAATAACAGTGCTGCATAATAGAAATTACCTCAAGGAGGAATCCAGCATGATTTGGACCAACCACACACTGCTTTAGTTTGGCCTGCTCCAATGGAATAAGGTGTGGATGACTACCGTGCGGACAGAGAAATGTTAGTCAAGTGTTTTCACAAAACTCAATACTTCATTGATGTGGAAAGAACTCTAAAACCACCGGGCTTAAAATGCAAACATACCTGTTACAGTTGTATTTGTTGAGCTTTTCCGACACTTCACGGAGCCTATAAGAAACATCAAAAGGCATGTGATGCACTGGGCTTATAAAACAGACTCAATGTACACAGTAAATACAATTATTCAATGTCTAAAATAATAATGCTCACGCCACATTATCAAAGGCACAGCTGAATGTAGAGAGTCATCATTTAGATTGGCTTGAGCAATGGCCAACACCAAAACCTTGGCAGGAGAGAGGATGACTATTATGGTTTGAATAGAGGAAAACTGTAGGAGACGGAAGAAAAACTGAGGAACAGATCAGGCCTCTTGGTCAGAAAAAACCAAGTGGCCTTGTGGGTGATTTTACTCTTCACTTTATTCTGGGCATTTTACACTTATTCCTGTCATGTTTAAATACTAATAATGCTTTAATATACATATGAAAAACACATTTGGAAAATTCAATTTCAAAAAACTTAATCCATCAAATAATGAATGTTCAAATAAACCTGGAGGCTTAGTTTCAGTTCACAAACAATTGACTCCCAAGTCATCAAACATTTGTAATAAACATGCAAAGATTTGTAATCTCATTCATGAAACTTGCATAAATGAGTAAATTCTGAGTAATTTGTTACTTAATTCTGCGTAATTTGTTAATTAATTCTGTCGTTGTACAAGTAGGATGGTTGGTCGCTATTTGTCCCACCCATCCTTTATTTACGGCTGGGTAAGTGACAGTGACGAACGCTGCGTTTTACAGTTATCAACTCAGCTGCAAAAAAATAAAAAAAATACTAAAAGAGGACAGACAAATGGCAGTGCATCAAACTTCAGTGTTATCAGTATCAATGATTTTACCAGCAAAACAATTAGGCAAAATTAGTTATTACTTGCTAAATTCAATCAATGTTGATTTATGATTCCTTAAAGTAGCTAAATGGGCTTTAAAACAGTGCATATTTATACAAAGACCAGTAAACAAAGACCACAGCAGACAGCAACATATGAAGATGTGATTCTTACGGCAGCGTGCAAATGGTTCCAAATTTCTCTCAGAAGTTGTCCAAATTTAGTCCTTCAAGCTCTTCTTAGACAAAAAGTGTGTCATAAACCAGCTGTAAAAACGGCTGCATACCATACTTATGAGGTTTCATTTCAGTTAGGATGCTCACTTTTTAGGCAGCTCACGAGGTTTTGGAAAAGAGCCAATGTTTTGCTTGGCATACTTGGCACACTAGTACAGCAACATGCCTACAGCTACATCTGAACAATGATAAGCGATGGAGACAACTTCTGAACACAAACACCATGATGTTTACAAACAATAAGTCATTTTTCAAATTACAGTCAAATTACTACATACAATCATCTAAACCTATCAGTAAGAGCTTCAGATTCTCATCTCATTTCAATACAATCAATACTGAACCACTGAGCAGCTCCTCTTTGTAAACGACCTCTGTAGATGAACGCAGTATGAAAAAGAGTAAAGTCCTGAAAGCAGCTCCCGGAAAAAACCTTCATCCAAGTACTTAAAAAAAACAAACCAAAAACAACACGAATATGCTCACCCACAATACCATAATGCATGGCACATAATACTATATTGGCAGGGAAATATTGCCAAAAATTGGGTATAAAGCAAACACATGCATACACAAGCTTTTCAATGCATGCACTTCATGATACAGACTAAAAAGCCCAAGAGCAGCAACATCATACTTCAATGTGCACAGAGAATATCCTTGCACAGCAGCAGCCTAAGCTACTGAGATCATGCTGAATCTAGCATGAAGGGGACACGTGTGCAGAAAGGTCCCTCGTTTCCTGTCAACGCAGCATAGCAGAAAAGCCTTCAAGTCACGGCTCATTATTGCAGGACATATCAGTGGAAAATGAAGGATGGAGGTCACCATGTACATGCTGAAATGTTAATGACTAGTGCAAGTATACATCCGTTCTGGGGATGACAGATAGTAATGAACAGGACAACCTAAACATAGTAGCGAGAAATGGAAGAACGTGATAACATGTAGGGCACTAGGCGTACAAACAAAATCGCTTAATTGCATTTAGTCTTGATGCAAGGCATGTTTTCCCTTTGTTGGAAATGATGACCTTTTGATGCATAAAGTGACTGAAACACGGTTCATAAACATTTTAATGCCATAAAGTAACATTTCCATGCACTAATTAAATAAATGGCTTACGATTCTTTATTATCTACACTATCAATTGCCTAAATGGCACTATTTACCATAAAGAATATTATTACACCGCTGTATACTATATTACTCTACTTCTGACAGTGATTCACTCTCACAGCCTGCCAGTCTTATCTGTTCTGCCAGAGTATCAGAACCAAAAAATATTTTAACACTGCTATTATCAATATAAAAGCATCTGTCCATAGAAAAAAATCAAAAGCGCAATATGGCTTTGTGCATTTGTCCAAACAAAAGGCTTAATTTGAATGATGTAGTGTCTTGCACTGCATGTTTTAAAAGCAAACACAAGCTGCTCGTGATATGATTTTGGTTCACAGTAAAGGCAGCAAACTCGATCTCTGCATGCGCTGAGGTTTTAATAGGCATTTAGGAACGCAATGTGCAGCTGTTACAAATTCACCGAATTTCTACATTTTTGAGGACAGATTAAACCATTTCATTTGATTTGTAACAACACATTTTTTAAAGCCCATTTTCACAGAAGCTATAGTTCCCTGCCAAAAAAAAAAAAACATAAATATTGTAGTTTAACAATAAAATATTTAACAAACTTATGAAATCGGAATCATTGATAGATAGTGTGGGTAAATTTATATAAAAAGTAATTAATATACATAACTAATATACTATAACTTATACACATTTTATTTATGCAGCTGTATTTCAGTAACAACAATAATAA
Organism: Barbus barbus; assembly: GCF_936440315.1. Classification (NCBI taxonomy): domain Eukaryota; kingdom Metazoa; phylum Chordata; class Actinopteri; order Cypriniformes; family Cyprinidae; genus Barbus; species Barbus barbus. Next base: position 31,258,064 of record NC_136740.1, read on the forward strand.
TAATGTAAAATTATTCTTATATTTAAATTGTTTGGCTTCCTATAAACATCAGTGTGAATGTGGACTGAGACACGGTCACAACCAAAAAAAGTGAGTAAACTTCATAATCCATCAAATTTAATTATGCAAAACATTTTATATTAAACATAAGACCCAGCTGAAAACAAAGATGAAAATAAACGTGACTATTTAAAATGCCAAACAAAAATTTGCATTAAGTACTCAATGCATAAAGTACATATATTTATATGTATATATATGCATGCATGCGTGTCTGTGTATATATATGTTTATAATAAACATGCCTTTATTCTAGTGTCAAAATGCAAAAAATATCCAAAATTTATAACTTTGTTATGATTTATCTGTCACCTTTTCCTTTGATGGCTTCCTCTGATGCTTAGCCTAGTATGAGGCTGCTCTTACAAAACCCATGACAAAATGCGCATTTTAAGGGATTTGGGTAAACTACAGTGGGAAAAACCCAACACACAGCGTTAAAACCTTCTTTAGCCAACAGGAGAAGGCAAAGAGACACCCATTTTGTCCAAAGATGCTTTCAATGTTACTAGCCACGGACTCCTGATGCAGCTGTCACCAGACATAACCACCTCCATCACCAACTATCTGCAACCATTTTGACCAAATTTAGTTTGTTTATAACATTTCAAGAAATGTAGCGTCATTAAAAGAGACTATGGTTATATTATAACTACAGCTTTTGGAATTGGATTTTTACGACATGAAAAAGGAAATAAAGCATAACATTAAACTCATAACATTGCAATTCTTTATCGAAAACATCAAAAAGATCGTGTCTTCACGTTTATAGACGACTGTTAAAATTAATAGTCCAGCCCTGGATAATATGAAACAAAACAGAAACGTCAAAACACATTTTACACTAGTTGTGATGTGATTTCCACCAACTTTATAAAGATAAATGAATTAAACGGATGAGCTCTCGCAGTGCTAAAAGCTAACCGGCTAACCTGAGAGGATTTTTATTCTGCAAATCTCTTCGCATTCAATCGGCGTATCATAATAAACACGAGTTAAATGTAATAAATAAATCGTATATTTAAAATAAAAGTCTTTATTTGACGTGTAAAGACCTAAATTTATCGCAGTTCCCTCTCTTTTCAGCTCCCCATCCCCCAACCCGCATTGTGTCTCAAGTCAGAAGGGCCTCGTTATTTTTAGACCCAAATGTCCAACCTTGAGCGTTTGCAGCAGGCATAAAATACCCCAGATATTTTCTTTACAATCTTTGAATGCGCTTTCACCTCATCCTGAGGTAAATACAGATCGCAACCCGCTTCTTTCTTATAAATACCTGTCATTTAGCTGGTCTTCGGTCCCGGGTAACGGGTGAACCACGAAGTGAATGGACGTCATGGGCTCGGTCCCGGGTAAATTATTTTGTGGGGGGCTTGTCTCTATTCTTTAGGGGTTAGGTTTGAGAATGTATGTTTTCTTCGCCGAAAGCAACCGAAGAGATGAAATATACAACCTACTCATCCACATGCCGCCATCTTAACTCTGTTTAAGCTTCTTTGGGTCTGTTGGGGAGGATGCGCGTGTAACGGCGACGCTGATTGGTTGAGAGCCCGCATGTGTCGGCGAAGCGGATTGGTTGGAGGGGATAAAGGCAGGGAAGGGGGCGGGGCTCACGGGTCATTTCCCATGTGTTGTCATTGTGTTGGCGACGACTGATCTGTGTGTGTCATTGTAGTAAATATACGACTCTTATCGGCATTCAGTCCTGATACGAAGCTCTTCTTTGGCTGCTTTGGCCCATGTCAGAGTTATCAGGCATTTCATACTTCTGAGGCACAAAATCTAGAACTTGATTGACATGAAGCTTTGTGGCGTATGTTTGTACCCATAGGAATAAAGCAATAATGTCATGCCCACCTGCCTCACACACACACACACACCTGTTAAGAACATGTCAAATTTACTGTCAGAAATTCACTCAAAATTGATGTTCTGTTTAGGCCTAGTTGAAGAGCAAAAAATGTGTCTATCAAAACATACATGTTATAAATGCAGGTAACGTACAAACGCCTTAATGCTTAAAATAATAGCAAAGGCTCTAAACAGATTCTGGCTTGTAGTGAAAATTGTGATAGAATTAAGTCATTTAAACCTTCTTAATGCAGATTTGACACCCTTTCTGTCGTTCTAATATTAATATAACACAGGGAGTGCAACCAAAAATGTAATTAGCCATAAAGAATATTAATGATTGAAGCATTTTCACTAGCACACTCAAATAATCTTTACGCCTAAATTGAAGATGGATGTATTTGAATTCATTTGGATTATATAGTTTTGTGATGGATAATTGTCAGTCATGCATATATATATATATATATATATATATATGGCAAATGGTTTAGTATTGACTATTTGCATCTATTTGATTTTATTTAAATAATCATTTTTTAAAAACACATTTATTTAAATGGTTTAGAATCAGGATAAATCTCTTTGTTGTAAATTAGTTCAGTTAAAAATATCAACTAAAATTAAAATCTATAAACTTTTTTTTTGGCCCATTGTATGTACGTTAAATTAATAGATAGTAAATCTAAATCTTTTGATTTTAATCAAAAGACACCAAAAATGATTTCCCTATGATAGAAAAGCTGTAAATAAATGCCTATAGCAGTTAGACCATTTGCCAGGGAACATGTGCAAAAAACGTCCAGCAGGTGGCAGGTTTTGCTTCTAATTTACATTTCATTAGGATTATTATATTTATCTGAAGAAAACAACTGAAGAAAAGGCTCTCATTTTACCCAAACCTCTCTTTTCTTTTGAATGAAATTAAGACCAGTATTTATATATTTTTTTTTACCTCTGATCCGCCGCACGGATATCGCCAGGAGCCACAGAGTATAAGTTGGTTTTGTCGGTGTATGTTTTTTTTTTCTCTCAAAGCTGTGAGTCCCATTGACTGCCATTATATGACTGACAGACTGCAATGGTTTGAGTTAAAAATCTTCTTTTCTGTTCTACTGAAGAAACAAAGTCAACTACATATTGGATGCCCTGGGGGTAAGCAGATAAACATCACATTTTCAGGTGAACTATCCCTTTAAGAAAAACGGTAATGAGCTGCTCAATTAATTTAGCTGATTCAATTATTTTAGTGTTATTGTCACGGTGCACACAGGAGGGAGGACACAGGACACGCAGATGAGGATATAACTTCAAATAATAGTCTTTACTGATGACATCAAGGCAGGGCAAGACACAGACAGGAGCACCGGGGAGTAACGAGTAGACCAGACCAAATCTAACTCAACAGACAGGACTAATATACAAGGGATAATCATAGACAATTAGACAAACACAGCTGGACAAGAATTAACTAATCATTACATTTAACAAGGACAGGAAACGAACCAAATATGGACACAAGAGGCACGACAGAGGACTGACAGTTATATATTTTCTGCTGCTCATTTCAAAGCATATTTTAACAGATCTACCTGTACGTTTAACATGTTGACCTCCAGTGTGAGGTAGCAAATTTTCAAGTTGTGAAAAAAAAAAATCTAAAAATTAATTTCTGGTTAAACCATATACCTGAGAAGGTAGAATTTTGATATGTTATAAAAGAGTTGTTGTAAAACTTAATGGTCACAGTTATGTGGTTTTGAAATATGTAGCAAATAAAATACAAAAACTGTATTACTTATGAAAAAAGTTTTAGTTTTATCTTCCCAGAAAAGTAATCATTTTGATATATGTTGTGGAAAAGCAAATAAACAGAAAAAAAAATTGTTATTTAGCAAAATAAATTATAAAATGTATTTTTTTCAATTGAGAAATAAACGCCCAATGTACCATATAACATTACTGATCTTTCACAAGGAGGGGTTGTATTTCAAAAACAACTGCAGAAACATGTTATAAGTGGTCCGCTTGGTTTGTTTATATGCCCCATCATTTTCCTATAAGGAGAAATTAATGAACTGAAATGAACATAATTTTGGATAGTTTCCCATTTGTCTAAGTCAATTCTCTGAATTAAGAAAAAAGATGTTTGGAGCCAGTAAATTTTGTAAAATTTTGTTTGTGTGAAATTAATTATGTAATGTTTTCCTGTCTCTTCTTTTAATGAGCCTCGGCAGGAGTGCTCTAGATTTACTCATGCACTCATACAAATATATATATTTTTTTTTTTGTCTCCAGATGATTCCAGATGAAGTGTAAATCTCTCTTCTCAGATACACTGCAGAATGAATCCATGACAAAAATAGGCGTATTACTGTATAAACTAGGTCAACATTGCTTTAACATTATTTTAATTATATTATGGTGCCATGATGAAATAATGGAAGCCATTCCACAGCGTTCTGAAGAAAATCAAGGCTTTTGAGGGGTCGCTGTTGTAAGCGTGAATAAAACATGTGAGTAAAATGCCAGAGCTGGATCAGGTCCAGCAGGGATGTCTTAAATATCCGTCTCATGGACACTCAGCTGATCCACTGTGTACCACCCGCTGATCACGCAGCGATGCGCGCTCCTGATTGGCTGCCGCTCCGCACAGCTCTGTCGATGATTGGCTGGAGGTGAAAGCACAGCCTCCACGGCCCAGCTCCAGCTCGGTTTTCTGAAATATGTGAATGAATGAAGCTACAGAGACAGTATTGATCATAATGAGACTCCAGTCCAGAGGCACAATGCAGCATCAGTATGACATCCATATCTACAATACGTCACGACTTTTGACTTTTTTGAAAACTGTGAGTAAAACCATCTGCATTTATACATATAAAGGTGCCATAGAATGTATTGAAACAATATTTTAAATTGTTCTCTGATATCTACATAGAAGGTATGTAACTTAGGTAAGGGGAAAAAATGCCCAGAAACGGTTTTACATGTCCATTTACAACCCTAGAATTTGTCCCTAGAATGACACAGTCTGTTTTTGCCTTATTTGGAAGGTTCATGAATAGTAATGAGGAGGTCTGCTCTGATTGGCTGTTTCTCAGCGCGGCTCTTTTCAGTAGCACAAACAGATTTTTACTGTCTGGCGTGAATGATGGAGGGACTAGGCATTCAACCTTATATGTTTGAGCCTGTATCAGACGAAGATACCGATTTTGAAGAACAACCCGTTGTTCTGAGATTGCACATCGACCCTTCTGAATGGTAAGTTTATTATTTAGTTTTTTAGTAAGGACCTGCAAAAGGTAACTGTAACGTCAAGGTTATATAGCATATAGCATTAACTTTGCACGGTAACTCATAACGTCAGCAGTCACGACTTTATTTTTAGCACTTTCACAACATTGGAATTATTTTAATGTGTAACCATACGATTTTACAATGATAGATTTTTCACTTTGTGTCAATAACTGTAACCTGCGAACTGAGCACCCCATAAATGTGTTGTTTGTAAATAACTGAGTAGCCTACTGTCAATGTCTATAAATATATTTTTTACAGGTGTACTTGTGGAAATTGTGCACGCATGGCCCTCGAGAGTGAAAATATATGTTGCAGGGAAATACCACAGGTACTCCACAACTACACTTGATATATTTTTTGCAACCCATGTGTTTTTTCCTGCTTCAAAAATATGAAAGATTACTGTAAATAACAGTGCCATTATGATTTTTTCTTTTACAGGTCACAAGAAGAATGAGCCAAGTTCCCCACGACATATCATGCATGACAGACCATCCCGGCCTTGAACCTGTGTGTTTAAATATATATTCTTTGCAAAATGCAATGAATGTTTATAGAGCCGACTATGGGCGTGTGAGCGTCAGAGGGATGGAAAGGTAAGGCCAATCTTACACAGTTGTTACATGTTGTGGAATTGTGCTGTTACATCCATATTACTTTATGAGTTCAGTGCATTGCACAGCCATACCGTCTGATCTATGTTAGAAATGACAAAACATGCAATAATGACAGATACTTATTGATGTGACATTTTTATTGTGCCTCCGCATCATACAAACATAAAACAAGAATAACCTGTTAACAAAATAAATACTAAAATGAACAATATGTGCTTTCCTCTCCCTCTCTCAATGCAGGCGGTGCAGACATTTGGCCTATAGATGGTTTGTCAGCTGGTGCTGGGGTTTCCTTGGAAGAAGTGTACGTGTTGTCAATGGCTTTCTCCATGGAAGGTCTGTCATACTGAGCAGACAGGTACGGAGGCACAGGAATCCGCTCTATGGCATCCAGATATGGAAAGGGATCATGGACAACCTCTTCAAAAACACTGTCCATTAAGTTGATGACATAGCCTGTGAATTATGAGTAAAGTTCAATTCATTTATTTGCACAGTGACTTGCACATTTGTTAGTATGTTTAAAATAAATACTTTTTGGAAAAGCTTACAAAATGTTTGCTCTGTCTTTACTGGTTTGACGGTATATCCTCCCTTTTTGGCTTTTGGAAAGTGAAGCTTGTACACAAGTTTCCCTTTAGATGTTGTCGTTTGTGGCCGGACACAATTCTCATTGAAGTGCACTGCAGAAAGGTACAATCTAAAGCACAAGACAATAAAACAAACAAATAGTTCATATTGGCCCCCTTTCACACATACTTGTTAATGCATAGTCTTGTGACCTATGTTCAAGTTGTGAGAGAGAAGACGTACCTGCATAGCATTCCGATGAAGGGGAAGACAACATTTTTGGGTGCAAAGTCCAAGATGACTTTGTGAAATGACTCCACAGTTGATGTTTGGTAATGTGGGCTCAGCTTCTCCACATCTGAAAGGACTCTCTTGTTTATCAGGACCTTATGTAGCCTATTCAGTGCTGTCGAACCTTGGGGAAAATCAGTCTAATGTTATTGATACAACACATAAATACTGGAGTATTTACGCAACATGCCCCATAACATGCTTATGAGTGTTTTAGGCAATTAACACACTGAGGTTACACACCTGGTTGAAACCACTTGCTACGTCCCTTAGACACCCTTTGTTCATGCTGACACTTAGGGAATGCTGGCTCAGAATGTGTGTGAATGTCTTGAATGTGGTTGATGATAGAGGTCCATTTGGCTAACTTCTCTGGTCCTGAATCAGAGCTAGTGGCAGACCAGTACAGGTGGTTGATGATGCTCTTATGCCACTTCTTCACCAAACTGCAGTCCTTCTCTCTGGAAATTTTCTCCACCTTCTTTGACAATCCTAATGAAGTAAAAATTAAAGGTTGATGCAGTAAGCTTCTTCAGGTAGTGGGTACTTCAACCATGAATATTTGAAATGTATTTTCTGTAAACCAAGATGCAAGCATTACCTTTCGCCATGTGCCAGACGTCATAATAGTGGTTAATTTTACGATCCTTTAGGAACTTTTCTATCTGGGGGTGACGGTCAGTGACAATGCAGTCCAACTTTACACCGCTTTTCTCCAGGAGATCCAAGCTTCTTCTAAGGCCCTCCTTCTCCATGTGATAACGTCCCCCTACCTCGTTGCTCTGTGCAGAAAAACATAAAGATAAAATGTATTTTAATATCTCCATAAATTACATATATATTATGAAGTGTGTTTGAGAAGTAGCAATCTCTTGATCTCTTTGTAAAAATTGATGATTAAGGTTGTATACTTGCAATTTTTAAGTAGTTGTACATAAGAGTGTTCAAATACCTGCACCAGCTGTATGTCTATAATGTTATTTGTCTCCAAGTCCATCATGGTGTAGCTCCCATACTTGGCAGAATGTCCTGCAATTACAAAAAGACAGTGTTTCTAATAATTTTAAAATACAGCAGAATTAGTTATATGACAGGATCACATCATCATCTGCATATTTACATGGGCTTGTGCAATGTAATGTTTTAATATCAACAGAATAAATAGACATAAAAATGTCCACCTGGCGAGTCTGCTCGCATGTCACCACCAAGAATGACATTCTTGTTCTGGCTCAGGTAGTGCAGTTGCAAATTTTGTTCCTCATTCCACTTGTGGATGACAGCAGGTTCAAGGTATGTCCTGGCATGCCTTCTAAAAGCATCGTATGTATGCGTTTTCAGGTACATCGCCCTAAACACCTTTTAAAACATTTAAAAAAAAAAAATTAGTTGGCCTGTTCAACTTGGACTCATTTGGTGTGTACAAAGTAGACAATACCTTTTGCATCTTCAGAAAGGAAGCTCCACTGAAATAGATGGCAGCAGACAACTGAAGGTTGCCCACAGGGGTGCTGCCAATGACAGGCTGACTCCTCCACTGTCTAAAGAAGTTACAGTGAGGGCACAGTTGGTCAATGGCTATGAAGGTCCCTCTTCTGCGTGGACGGACATTACAAGCTCTGGCGCAAACAGGACAACTCTCAAACAGGCTAAGAAGACATTTTTCAAATACTATGAACTTTGCATCCTTATGGGAGGGCAATGATGTGGCACTGAAAGAAATAACATTGTGCCTGTTAGTAAAAAACAAAAAATAAAGTCACAGTTTGTGTGAAAACATTGCTGAATTGTTAGAGAAATATAAATGTACTTACAAAACCTGTGATGATTCTGTCTCAGTTGTAACAGACCGTGCAGGATCATATGTAGAATCTTGTGGATCAGGGCATACAGAGGAAACATCCCCCATTTCCATATCCTCCTCCAATTCAACACGGCGCCTTTTGGCTGGCCTTGAAAACTTCACTGGTGTCGATGTAAATGGCTGTATTGTTGGCCATGACATTGCAGTAGTTGTGGTGCCTACCCCCACACTTTGAGACGACACTGACACCTGTATGCCTGCCAGTTTAAAAAATAGAATTAGTAAGGGAAATAATGGTAACCCACATAAGATTTCTAATAACTGGGCACAAGCCATGTTCTCTGTCCATTAGCAAAGACGGATCCTAATGATTAGTAGTAGAACTGAAAATAGCAGCTGAAGTGTGAAGTGTGAAGTGACATTCAGCCATGTATGGTGACCCATACTCGGAATTTGTGCTCTGCATTTAACCCATCCAACGTGCACATACACAGCAGTGAACACACACACACACCGTGAACACACACCCGGAGCAGTGGGCAGCCATTTATGCTGCGGCGCCCGGGGAGCAGTTGGGGGTTCGGTGCCTTGCTCAAGGGCACCTCAGTCGTGGTATTGAGGGTGGAGAGAGCGCTGGACATTCACTCCCCCCACCTACAATCCCTGCCGGCCCGAGACTCGAACCCGCAACCTTTGGATCACGAGTCCAACTCTTTAACCATTAGGCCACAACTTCCCCTGACTTTAGCTGACTAACCTAGCTAAACATGCAGCACATACGTACTTAATGGTAAGTAAATTTACCTTTGCTTCGAAGGTGGGACCTCATTGTTTTCAAAGATGGTTGTGTTCCCCTGGATAACACAATAGGGCCATCAGTTTGCCAGCCTACATCATTTGTACACGAGGTATGTGATGTACTCTGAAACACAAGAGTGCCAAAAAAATCATACTTCAACTGTCAAACCAAAAATATTTGAACAAAATGACTAGAATACTTGTCAAATGACAATACTTTCAACTTGAGTGGTGGAGAAGGTGATGTTACCTAAAAGGAGCGAGTGAGATATCTGTAAGCAACCCAACTAACCTAGTTAGCTCCTGACCTTTATGAAAAATAATGTGTTGATGAAATATAGGCTACATTATAAATCTACCCGGAATTTATATAGATGCGTCTAACGTTACGGTTGTATTTTGTAGATTTATATGGCAATACATGCAGGAAATAATATTAACCTCTGCGTACATAACGTAAGGTCTTCAGATTATTTCGTTAGTTATGCTAGTTACTTAGTTTGCTAGTTATCTTAGGTTAAGGTTACTGTACTAGCATTTCACGTTTGATCTCGACAACACAGGGTAAATTATTGCTAATGTTGTTAGCTCACTAAGAAACATTCGTTATAAATATAAATCGCTATAACAGTCAATAAGTGGAAAAAAACACTACTTACTGCTTGCAGTAGGGGTTGTAATGGCAATATAGTTGGAATTGCCCCCTTCTTCAGTGTCAAACGCTGAGCAAAGCCTGCTTGATATTGTCCCAGGTTCGAAAAACTGTCCGTGGTAAAATGGGCAGAGCAAACTAACAACTTCGAATTGAATTGTTGCGGTATCCGGTTGTAGATAAACATCAACCATGCCTGTTGACAGTCCTTTTCTGTGGGAAGGGAATGAAAAGTGCTCACATCCCCTGCACAGCCTGGAACGTAACATTTATAGCCATGATCCGTCATTGTCGGCACTGTCTTCGGATGACTCGTCTCGTCTGCGCAGGTCCGGCTGGCCTAGAGCATGGGCGGGTATATGCAAATGTGGTGGGCGTAACTATTACGCTTCTGGACTGTTACGTAACAGTCGGTGTGGTGTTGGAATTTGCCCTTTTTTCAGTCGTCTTTTGCAAACACTTGATTTATATAAGAAGTAGGAAACGATGGTGTTTAAGACTCACAGTATGTTATGTCCATGTACTGAACTGTTATTATTCAACCATGCCAAGGTAAATTCAGTTTTCCATTCTATGGCACCTTTAAGACTGTATTTTAATTTGATCTGCTATTAATATTATTTTATTTTATATTAATTTCATGTTTAATTTCCCAAAGTGCAGATTCAATGCATTATTTTTCTTATTTTTCCTATTAAATTTATTTAATATGTTTATAAACAGCTGATTTTTAATAATAGTATTTTCTGTGGTATTTAAAAACTTTTTAACAAAATCAAAAAGAATTTTGATCCTGACTTTATCCAAAATGTTAATATTTTTTATAAAACTGCCTTGATTTTTTTTAAGTATTGAACATTAAACAGGTTTATTACAGTAACTACAACTAAAGCCATCGTTACTTAAAATAAAATAAAACACAAAATAAACCTTGAATTAAAAATAAACCAAATAAAATCTAATTCACTTAAATAACTAAAACTGAAAAAAGAATAAAATCTATATAGACATACTGTATTATATACATTATACATAGAAATAAATAAAACTAAAGTGAAAACAGAAAAAATAAAAATAAAAACTTGTTCAAAAATAATAAAACTAACTGATAAACTGATAAATATTCAGATTTATGTTCTGGAAATGTTTTCAAAATATTTAATTAGATGCCTCATTAATGATTCAATGCCTCATTTGCATATTTAAACATAACATTTCAGAACACTTGTGATGCAAAACAGTTGTCTTAATGCACTGTGATGAATCAATGAGGGAAAAAATAGTGAGATCTATTAGTGAAATATTTACCTGTATGTCATGAAGTAAATACAGTCATAAAAGCACTGCATTCAGTAATCTAATTAGATTCTAATTGAAATAGCCAAAGCTAAAACATCAAGGTTACAATAACGAAAGATGCATGAAATGAATGGCACAATATGACCTGAAGATGTTTTTGTGAGATTCTTCCATAAATTGAAATAAGGTAATCTGGCCAAACCTGTTTCTTTAGTTAAGTACTAAGCAAAAACAGTCATGAATTGGTTATATTATTTCAGGTAAGGTCATGCATGACTCCACCGCACCCGGGGTCAGGGGTCACGGCTTCACCCGAGGCCAGATCTCGAGCCCAGTCATCCCCCATCAGCCCCTGCTGCAGCGGTGTCTGATTCACTCTCAGTCTTCCAGATGCTTCCAGTGACCTCTGCAAGCTCCAGCCCTGTGCTGTTTGTGGCCAAAGCTTCAGTCGTGGCCCCTAAACAAACAGCCACAGCACCTTCATGTGGTTTGAAGTTTATCGCCATCGCTCCCGCCCACGACTCGTCCGCAAACAGAGCCGTCCCGTCACGGCCCCGCGATCACGTCTGCACTCACATACTTCAAAAGCTCCCACCTTAAAGCACACCTGAGAACACACACAGGTACAGAGGACCATGTTTCTCATACATTTACAAGTTTAGTGTTTGCATGATTTAGATCACTGATTTTACACTGGACATAATGTAGAGTTTCTGCAGGTTTTATGAAGGAAGACCTTTATAAGACCAAGTAAAGAAGGAATAAATAGAAGGAAACACAATGCATCAATATATTTTCTAAATGTCAATGTCTACACTATGAGTATTTGAGTTGGAAAATTACACTTTTTAATGTATTTTACAAATAAAAACTAAATAAATATAAAATAAAATAAATATTAAATATCTCGGCTCCCAAACACAGCATCATTGAAATACTATTAGATTTGTTTTAGTATTTTTAATTAATTATTTAGTTGTTGTTTTTTTCACTTTAAGTTGAATTTTTTTGTGTGCTTTGGAAAATTGTATTATTCTTTCTTTAAATATATTTATATAGTTTTTATAAATTTTATTTATTAGTTTTAGTTATTTTAGCACTTTTAGCAAAAGTTATTTAAACTAAACTAAAATGAGATAAGTTGTCTTGGCAACTAGATTAAATAAAATCTTTATTTTGAATAAAATATTTTATTTTTTATATATTCAGTTCAGTTGACATTTGTATTATTTTATTATTTATTATTATTTTTATAATAATAACCCTGCGAGTAGACTAGAATATAGAAATACATTTTTCTGTACCTTCTGGTCACAATGGTGCTCAAAAGTCTAAAGATTCTTAAATCAAGCAAATTGACATAAGATAAGAATTCTTGTTTTCTTAGAAATTGGTCAAAATGAAATGAGTTTATGATTAAAACAAGATCAAATATCTGCCAAAAGGCTCAGAAAAATAATTTTTAAAGGGAAAACAAGTTTTCATTCCTCATTAACAGATCATTTATCCTGTTTAAAGCATACTCAATTTTGTTTTCAAAGAAAACAAGACTTCATATTTTAATTTTTGATATTTGTATTGAAAAAAAAATATGTTATATATATATATATGTGTGTGTAACCCTGGAGCACAAAAGCAGTCTGAAGTCCCTGGGGTATATTTGTAGCAATAGCCAAAAATACACTGTATGGGTCAAAATTATACATTTTTCTTTTATGACAAAAATCATTAGGATATTAAGATCATGTTCCATGAAGATATTTTGTAAATTTCCTACTGTAAATATATCAAAACTTCATTTTTGATTAGTAATATGCATTGCTAAGAACTTCATTTGAACAACTTTAAAGGAGATTTTCTCAATATTTAGATTTTTTTGCACCCTCAGATTCCAGATTTCCAAATAGTTGCATCTCAGTCAAATATTGTCCTATCATAACAAACCATACATCAATGGAAAGATTATTTATTCACAAATCTTTATGACTGGTTTTGTGATGCATGCTACATCTAATGCCATGACTTTATGAATTTAAGACTTTCTGCTTAAATTTAAGACAATTAAAAGGTCTTATTTTGTGAAATGATAAAATAGGACTTTTAAAGACCCATGCAAAGTGAAACCTTATAGTGAAGTTTGGTTTACCATTTTCTCCAACCAGGTGAGAAGCCGTTCAGGTGCTGCTGGGACGGCTGCTTACGGCGTTTTGCCAGGTCTGATGGACTGTCTCGTCATCACCACACACACACAGGAGAGAAGCGTTTCTCCTGCCCCGTTTGCCACAGCCGCTTTGTGCGCAGCGACCACCTGGCAAAACACACGCGCCGCCATCTAACCACCAGGAGAACGCCGGTGTGGAAGAAGGAGGTTTACCGTCTGAACAGCATCAGTGCTGTCTGTCACCTGCAGCCTCTGGCACCTAAAACCAAGAGCTGACAGAGAGTCCGTCACACCTGGACTCCTTTAACTGTTTACATATACACACTACTGCTCCAAAGTTTAGAATCGTTAGAATTTTTTTTAATGTTTTTGAAATTAGCCTTTTCTGCTCACCAAGGCTGCATTTATTTAATTAAAAAAACAATAAAATCAGTAATATTGTGAAATATTATTACAATTTTAAAATAGCAGTTTTTTATGTGAATATATAGTAAAATATAATTTATTCCTGTGATCAAAGCTGAATTTTCAGCATCATTACTCCAGTCTTCAGAGTCACATGATCCTTCAGAAATCATTCTTATATGCTGATTTGCTGCTCAAGAAACATTTCTTATTATCAGTGTTATCTTAGTAAACGTTGAAATTAACATATATATATATATATACAAAAACCTTTAAAAGTATCTAAATGGACTGACATCAGATTGGCCTGTTTTTTGCATATATAAATAAATGAGCCTTTTTTAAACATCACTTTTTTCATTTTCATAAAAAATTAGTTTCTAGCTGTTTGCTCAGTCATGTTTAATTGTGAACTCTCACAGTAAAGGCAATGCTGTACCAGACATTAAAATGCAAAATTAATCCACAAGGCCATTAATACAATTTTATTGACAGCAAAACTTTTCAAGAAAAGGTAAATGCTGTAAACGGCAGTTCATAGTTTATGCTCGGACACTGAACAAACATTTCATTTGTCTTATTCCTGTGTTGCAGTTCATTGCTTTCACTTGCCTGGATCTTGCAGGTAAAGAGCAATATAACAGCTTCCTATCACTTCAACCAGCAGCACTTGCTCCAGCCGTCTTCAACACATTCTCAGACATACTTGCACAATACCAGAGACGTCCTGGACAGAATAGGTGTGTAATGCTGAAATAACGCACAGCACGACACGAATAGACTACTGCTTAGAAAAAGCCCAAAACGAAAGCAGACACTTCCCAATTTTGTGCAATACTACATTACATAATGCAGCCACACACGTCGTCTTTTCATTTAAATGCAAAAACTTGCTTGTCACGGCAATGCAAGCATGTACAAATATGTCCAACTAGACCAGACGCTTGCACTTTGTGTCTGCATTGGATACTTACATCAAAGGAATAGTTCAAAAGCACTGCATCAGTGTCTCAGCAATGGATGCTCTGCAGTGAATGGGTGCCGTCAGAATGAGAGTCTGATAAAAACATCACAATAATCCACACGTCTCCAGATGTTTTTACCTTTCAACTGTTTCTTCTGGCTAAAATACGAGTCTTCTATGCATAATAACACTTCCTCCATTGAAAAGGTTGTTTTGCCTGAATCAAGAGAGAAATCAAAATGTCTTCTTGATGGATTTGTTTCAACTTTTGTCTTCTCCAGATGTTAATTGATGGACTGGAGTGGTGTGGATTATTGTGATGTTTTTATCAGCTGTTTGGACTCTCATTCTGACGGCACCCATTCACTGCAGAGATCCATTGCTGAGACACTGATGAAATGCAACATTTCTCCAAATCTGATGAAGAAACAAACTCATTTATATCTCAGTTGAGTTCATTTGCAGCAAATTTTTATTTTTGGGTGAACTAATCCTTTAAAGTGCATTTTAGGCCTAAGATTTCCAACAGTTTACAAAGTTTCCATTGTATTTTGTCCACAAAAACATACCACAGTGGTCTGCTGAACTATTCCTGCAACAGTTCAAATAGGTCAAAGATCACAATTTTCCAGTTTAAACATCATATTCTTAATACAAATAACAAAAAACAAGTGCATGTTTCTTTAAAAGCATCTGATGATGTCATGAAACTAGACTCCAGCTTTAATAAATAACGTCCCCTGCTGGGTACATGACTGATTCCATTAGTAAGTGGAAATACTGTGTGTGTATATATATATATATATATATTTATAAAACAGACTTAAATATAATTAATTGTATCTGTAAACGCCAACAGGCCCATTTGTTAAAGCTAATCGCACCTATTTGCTGTATATCCATCAGTTGTGATGGTTATGAAGTTGCTCTGGTCAATAACACTTCTCCAGCTCTGGTCCCAGCCAAACTTCTTCAAAGCAACTGAAGCTTCTTAGAAGATTCCAGGTCCTTAAGTGCTTAAAGTCAGTCGAAATAATGACATTAATAAGTGGCTTTATGTTACGCTGGGGTGGAAATGGATGCCTTGGTTATGTTTGGCTGCAGGCAACATGGTACCAGAGAGAAATTCTTCATCCTCACATCCAAAGTGACGCCACAATTATGAAGCTCTTGCCTACAGAGAGGAAAAACAACTTGATTAAAAAGCCAAACAAATGCACCAGGTTTGAAATACCACATACAGCGACATCAAGATTCACTCCGTACCAGTCGCGTTCAGTGATGTTGTAGAAGACGGGCGGTTTGTGTTCCTCTCCGTTAGTGAATGTGGCCCCCAGACCGTTGGCCCCAGCGTCGCTGAAAAGCAGCCAGTCTCCGACACTGAGCTCCGGCAGCAGACATCGCTCCATCACCTGATCCAGATCATCAGCAGACGGACCCCACAGACTGCTGGAGAACAGCGGCTCTTCTGAGCTCACCTCCTGACAAACCCCACATTACACATGATCACTGAGAGCATCGGCTTAGACAGCCTGTGATGGGCTCAATCACAAAAGATGACGTTCAAATCTTTTAAAATCTTTCTTAGTCCAACAAGAGGAGAAGCGAGGAGAGAAGAATGTGCTTTTATTCAGAGGCCAAAAAAGTGCTCCATGCAAGAACAAAATGTTTTCAGTTCTCATCGTCAGAGTCACACTGGTGTTTTGGCCTGGTGTGTTCAGCATATTGTGAGCAACTTTTCTACTGTTATGTATGCGAGCTTATCTATTTGTTTGAGTTATATTTTTTGAGCTTTAGTGAAGTATTATCTACTTACACATTTCTTTACTATTTAGCGTGGACGTTTCACATCTTTTATATTTAAAAATCTTTCTTAGAAATGTAAAACTCACTGACAAAAAACCATCAAAATGAATTTCAGTTTAGTAATTATTAACACGTTCACTTTTAAACAGATCTCCTAAAACCATTGCATGTATGAAATGCCTTTTCATACATATTAAATTTTTTTTTTAAATTAGATCAAGGTGACATTACAAATTTTTTTTATTTACCTTGTGCGCCAAAGGCATCGATATTGAATCTTCACACAGCAGCTTATTGGCAAAAGACCCATAAACCCCATCGTTCATGTAGTAGAGAAACTCAGGCTCATCGTTTGCAGACAGTGCTTCTGAAAAAACACAGTAAACACTGTATAATCAGTGTATCACCATTAGACATGCAGTAGGATTTTGTTTAATATGTACAGTAAGGCTGGGCAATATTGCAAAATAAAATTTTATATAACATTATATGTATATGTAATATAAAATTTGTGTGTATATATATATATATATATATATATATATATATATATATATATATATATATATATACACACACATACATACATATACACACACACACAAATATATATAATTATGAACATGATATGATGATATGATGACTAGCACTCACTGTGTGGTTGACCACTGAAATCACGAGCCACTGTTTTCTTGGCGATTATATTCACGGCCAGCGTGAAGGCAGATGACACATAATAAGCTCCGGGTTCAGCGATGATCGTCAAGCCGGTCGAGAGAGAAAAATACATGTCCAGCATGGGTTTCAGCATCT
Source organism: Barbus barbus (assembly GCF_936440315.1). NCBI lineage: Eukaryota > Metazoa > Chordata > Actinopteri > Cypriniformes > Cyprinidae > Barbus > Barbus barbus. The sequence continues at coordinate 31,275,458 of NC_136740.1, forward strand.
GGTTGACCTGCACACAAAAACAACACCAGAAGCTCAGGGGAAATGCAAAAACAATTACACAGAAAATGCATTACATAAAAATGCAAAACCAATCTTATAAATGTACAGTAGAATACAGTACCTTGTCTAACTGCGCCTCGCTTCCTTCAAAGCCACCTCCGACATCCAGAATACTCATCTTAAAGCCGAGCTCCTCCTAAGATCAAATTCATTTATAACACGTTACCAAGGGTGAAATAAATACTGAAAGTGACATTTAGATAAATAAAGATCATTCCCTCGGGGTTAGGTAGGGAAGCTCATGGCACAATCAGATCAGAATTCGATCCATGACTGCATGAGCGATGACTCACCCCCATATCAAAGACACAGCGAGCATCAGAAACAGCATGAGAGAACGCTTGTGCATCCTGACAACAACTGGGAACGTTGAATCTGTGAGCAAAGCATGAAATTAAAACTCATTCACTTCCTGCGTAAATGTCCTTGGCGTAACTGTGCATCAGAAACTCAGAAGTTAGTTCTGAGAATAGCTCAACCATTATTTGCATGCTCACAAGCTTTAATATCTAATGCATCACATCGAACTCTATTTGCCCTTAAACTAATTTCCAGAGGCATTTTTACTTTTATAAGGGCATTTTCTATCCTTATTAGACCTATGCATCATCTTGTGTCAAATTTTTAGATTTAAACAATAAATTCAATTAGAATAAGACTAAGCTATAGACCAATCAAAAGAAATGCATTTTTCCATTACAGAAGTGGCACAGAAGCTGCATCTGAAGCACCATTAAGCAGTGTTTACACTGCAATTACAATTGCATAAATATTACTATCAAAAGCTAAGTTTTTTTTTTTTTTTTAAGTAAACAATACTTTAAATATTTTAAACTAAAACTGCCAGTAGGTAGAAGCAAGTCTCCGTCTTTATAATTCACTGAGTTATTGAGCCATATACTAAACCAATTTGTTCAAAGGCTAATTCATTCATGAACAAAGCAAGTGTGTGTCTTTATGAATGGATCACTGATTCCTTCAGAAACACCGTTTTGCTTGGAGATGCATAACGGTTCTACTGCTGCTTTGTTTAGGACCATTTTAATTGGCAAAACAGAATAATAACTGTTGTACCCTCAATGTGTGTCTTTTTAGTTTTGCAAAGTGAGAGACATACTTGATAATGTCAGCTATCACATTGTCAAAACAACACTTAGGATATTATTGCAAATGATACATATTGCATGCCCTTACTATGACATCAGAAATTGTGATGTCCAAATAATTTTTGAGGCCACTGTGACTTCTAAATGACTCGTATTCCATATTCTCTCAAAACTCAAGAGACTCACTTGACTCCTGTAACCTGCAGGCTGAGCTCTCTGGCACACTCCAGCAGACGTCTGCAGTCCTTCAGTGTAGAGCCGAACGGTATGGCCGTCTCCTCTCGGTCGCAGCAGCTCTCCGATGTCAACAGCAGCAACACCCTGTTACAGAAAACCAGTTCAAGAAGAGAAGAATCCAGTGCATGCAGCCTATTAAAGCTGCTGCTGTCTATCATCAGTGATTATCAAACAGCAATAACACAGACAAAAATCCCTCACTGCCCTTGTCTGGAAAATGTTTATATAAGCACTTTTTGCTTGTGATATATACACACACACACACATATATATATACACATATATATATATACACACATATATATATATATATATAAAATTGGATCTTGATTCCCAGAATCTGAATCGGATTGAGGGTTCTAAAGATTCCAACCCCTACTAAGAACTGTGATATTTTACTTTATTATTTTACATATGTTTGCATTGTGATAAGCCTAGTCACTGCAGTGTGACGACATAACTCACTTTGCTTTGGGATGGCATCGCGCAATCTTCCTCAGCTCCGCTTCATTATCGCAAACCAGGAGGGGGATGTTGTGTTTGGCTGCGTATTTGATATGGGAGAGCTGTTTACACGTGCCGCCAAGAATGATGTCCTGAGACGGGACGCCAAAGCCCTTCACTAAGTCCAACTCATGCTGAAAGACAAGCACAGCAGTCAATACTGATAACACACATAAAGCAGCAAACAAAAGTAATAATACATTTCAAAAATAGTTTTAAGACAGACACAAATATAGAACCAGACTGTTATTTTAGGACAATGAATAGTCTAGTTTTAGCGAGAGAGGAGATGAGACATTTTATACTTTATATTTACTTTGTTTGAACAAACAAAGCCAGTTCCGAGGGCAGCCAGGATTTCAACGACCACAGGGCTGCTGTTGCTCTTGAGCGTGTAGAAAGGCCGAATCTGGTCCATTTTAGTTCTCCAGCGAACTTGCTGCCGCACAATCACCCCCAGGTCAGCAACGAAAAATGCACTCTTCAGTGCCTAAAGGAAAAAACAACTCACGTCATGCTTTGGTATAACAAGAAAAGGCACAATAAATGAAGCAATAAAGCAGATTTCCCTTTTTATACTTACAAGAGTTTGATCGTGGATGTGTTTATCGATCACATCTCGGAGAGCTGCGCTTCCTTCCAGCAGCTCAACAGAAAAGCGCGGTTCATCCAGAGTTCCCTTCATACTCATCCGTAATCTGATGTTCTGGCTGGGCATAAAGCAGGTCACCTATTTATGAGAACCCTCAGAGCTCTTGGGTCCTAGCGATATCCACTGTAAACACAAGACATGTGAAAAAAATCAGTAAATGCAAGCTTAAATGATAAGGCATAAGCAATTACAGTCATAAGCTTTTCAGTCATTTATTTAATTTTGAAAGAAATCATTGTTTCAAGCAAACATTCACTGTTGCCAAGAAGAAAACAAATAAACAAATCATAACAATAATATAAAAACTTGCCTTTTTACATCACCCGCAAACAAATTTATTTAAAAAAAAAAACATCTAGCCTTTTGACATTTACAGGGGTCAATGTGTTGGACCCCAACTGTGAATTGCATCTATATTTAATGCTCTTTTGTATTCTAGGTTATTTAAACTGTACAAATAGGTATGACACATTCAATGTCATGTTAGACGCCGTAGCAGAAAGACTCCTGCAGTGCACATCGATCAGAGCAGCAGGTCAGAAGAGTCACTGACCTCGGCCATCCATTCTCAAAGCAGGTCTAAAAACAGCTACAGACTGAAACTGCTTAGTAAGGGTGGGCGTAGTTCACGTGCACCTGCAAAAGACCATAGAAATCAGAAATGAGGGTGTGTCAAAGAATAGAAAACAATAACTAGAGTAGAACAATCAGCGGCACTGTTAAAGTATATATATACTGATGCTGATAAGCTGTATGGATGGAGAAACAGAAAAACTTTTCAAAGCTATTTTTATTTATTTACACACACACACTTTTCCTAATATATTCCAAGGACACTTTATATTAAGTATACACAAAGAATGGGGGGAAATATGCGTGCACACACACACACAGACTGTTATTAGACATAATATAATATGACAATAATAATTTTAATATAATATAAAACAGAAAAACAAAGTGTTTTTCATTCTCAAACCAAATTTTAAACCGATTACACACACATTTTCAAGCTGTTTATTTTCTGAAAACATAACTAAATAAATAAGTTATTTATACAATGAATATCGAAATTAGATAACCGGAAATTAACGAGGCGCCAATTCCTCATGTTTTTTCATCGATATAATACAAAAGGTCTCTCATATAATTTTTTTCAGCAGTTAACAAAAACTCCTTGGTTTATCAGTTGACGTTGACATCATTAGTGCTTATTAGTGATGATTCGCGGTAAGATTTATATTACACTGTAATGTATTGCTAAGCGTCACTTAGCCAGCTAACGCTAGCAGCTACCGGTATTCAAGCCATACGCTATTTATCTAAATAACATTAAAACATAACGAGTTAATTCAGACTGAAAGCAGACAAGTGTTAATAAACAACAAATATTTTCGTCAAATATGAACACGAGGCTAACAGACACACGTTAGCTTATAACCCCAGAGCTACTTACACAGGAGAAATCGCGAGAATTTGAGGTAAACCGTCTTCTCTTTTTTGGTGGAATTTTTACAGAATAATGCGAGCACCGATATGAGAGATAATGTTAATGTTTAGAGCCATATATCTGCTTAAAATCCAATGAGCCTCGGACGGTTGTGAAGGTTGAGGGATGAAGCGCGTGAAGGAGGCGGGGCGATGATTTAAATGAAGGGGTGAAGGGCGTGAGGAGGCGGGGCTGTTATGTTAATTAGGTGGTGAAGCGCATGAAAGGGGCGGGCGTTCACCGCAATGCGTAGAAAAGTGGGTGGAGCTTCAGTTTGAATTATATGAGCGAGTGAAAGGAGCGGGGCTTAATTTATGCGGCAAAAGGGGCGGGGCTTTTGTTTAAATAATTTGATGAGAGTGAAAGCAGCGGGACGGTCAGACTCAAAATAAGAGTTTTGTTTTGTTCTTGTAATCCACTTCTGTTAGCTTTGAGTCGATCTATATGCTAGTGCAGCTTATAAGTGTTGAATAAAATGCAGTCAGCCAGTTTAAAACTAAACAACCTTATTTCTATCTGCTACGAGGTAATCTTTAGGTTTTTTTAGAGTATATTAACAAAAATAAAATTAACATTTCCAAATGAAATCACACTGGATGAATCAAATTAAGTAGCCTAAGTCAACAATGCAACAACAAAAAGCCACAATTTAAACAAATACAGACAACATGACATAATGTGCATGCATTATTTCAAGATTGTTTGTTGATAATCTTCATACATTAACAAGCACATGCAGTTGCAAAGCATAAACAATGGCAAACAGAATCTTTAGTGAACAGTTATATGCATAACAAAACGTTTTATCTGAACTATTTTTTATAACTTCCTTGTATAATGCATAGACTACTATAATATATAGTATATTACATAGTATACAAATACCTTCAAAATACCATCATTTTTATTAAGAAGGAAGAGTGACATCTCATACCTGAATGCCCAAAGAGCCTTCATCGTCTCACCTACAAAGTTCCTGTCAGAACATTGTCCATTTTGCACTTTTATAGCATGATTCCGGATAATATAACATGATAAATAATTATGAATTTATTGCACTGTATGTTAATGTCTGGAATGACAGAATGTCCTCTACAGTATCTTCCTCTCTTCATATAGATGAGCTGCTGCTTCAGTGTCCAGTTTCTCATGAAATGAATCTAGTGACCACTCTAACATCCAGTTTATAGAGGGAGGCGTGTTTACCCTCTCTCTCTCTCTCTCTCTCTCTCTCTCTCTCTCTCTCTGTGACATTCTTCTCAAGTTTTTCAGATGGTCAAACTGTTTAAAGTTCTGATTCACCACATCCTCTAGAGTAAATGATAAACCTAATGACTAATTGATGAAGATGCTGACTTAAATAGCACTTTTGAAATAGTAACACCAAGTGTTACTATTACCAAGATGCAGATGAGTTTGTTTCTTCGTCAGATTTGGAGAAATGTAGCATTTCATTACGTGCTCACCAGTGGATGCTCTGCAGTGAATGGGTGCCGTCAGAATGAGAGTCCAAACAGATGATAAAAACATCACAATAATCCACACCACTTCTCCAGATGTTAACTGATGGACTGGAGTGGTGTGGATTATTGTGATGTTTTTATTAGCTGTTTGGACTCTCATTCTGACGGCACCCATTCACTGCAGAGCATCCATTGCTGAGCAAGTGATGGAATGCTACATTTCTCCAAATCTGTTCCTATGAAGAGTCAACCTAAACATTTCTGTGCCACGGTATGTTACAGACACAAATTCCTCTTTTGTGTATATAGTTCCCTTTTCTCCGATTGCTGAGTCCTTTTACCAAAAATAGTTTCATCAGAATGTCAAATGAGCCAATTATGCTTCACAATAGCTCTGTTTGTGTTACTCACGTCAGTGTTGCTCGGACTGTTACGCTTGTTGAAAGTTTCTCTTTTGCAGCACACAAAAGCAGTTCCGAGTTTTGTGCCGACTCCCTCTTGACTATAAATGAGCGCATGGCATCTAATCTAACATAACATCTACAGCAGCTCGGAGTGAACGGAGCTGTTTGATAACCATTGTTCTTGGTATAATGGTGATCTGCTTATGTAGGCTTGTTGAAGGAAGGACATGTGGTTCGCCTGCCATATGCAATAACACTGCTATTGAGCAACAGGATTCTCCTGAGCTTTAAGGCCCTAAATACAATACAAAATAAAGGAACTCTCCAATAACCTAAAGTATTTCAGATAATCTGATGGGAGAAAACAAAGGACATTCTTGTAACAAAAGTAATGAAAGTGATTTGCACCATTAAGTGACTGGAAACGTCAACAGTATTACATCACAGGTGAGACTGGGGCTATAGTTGCAACACTTTTTAGTCGGTTGAACATTTTTCATGCTGTTTTTTTTTTTTTAGACACAAACCTAAAGTAATATTTCCAGATGAACACTTTCTGGACTGAAGCAGCTCAGCTTTACTTGATCCTCCATCAATCATTTTCTAGAAAAATCAGTGCATCTCAAATCTGATCATCAGGATCTTTTGAGGAGCGTTTGTTTCCAGAAGCTTTACTTTCTCTGTTCCTCAGCGGAGGAATGATCTTCACAAGCCTCCAAAACATCTCACATCTTCTGAGGAGCCTTTATTTCTTCATCTCTCAATCAGCATTGCATTGCATTATATGTTTGGATCATTTCAATCTCATCTTACTAAGACATATTATTGGAGATATAGAGTGAACACTTATATTATTTATTTTTATGTAAGCATCTGGTGTACTGTTATAAAGATATCATTGATTTACGTCACAGGCATCAGAATTTCATCACTTTTTGGCCATATTAATATCAGCATCTGCACCAAATTGCATATTTTGCTTAGTTGAAATTGAACTGTTTTCCTCAATATTCTCACTATATCAGATTATATTATTCATAAAAACCTGATGTATCATATTTGATACTCAAAAAAAACAAAAACAGGTTTTACAGGGTTAATATACATTTAAACAGTAATTATAAAAATGCACAAAATGCTGGTTTCAGCTAGTTGTATTGTTAAAGATTATAGGTATGGAAATTACTTTATGGCTTTGCTACATTTCAACTATATTTAAACACAATTTTTATGTGTTAAAAACACGTGAAGGTCATTGCCAGCAGGCTAAATGGATAGACAGTGAGTTTATAACTAAAACAATAGAGCTTATCTTTTGTTTTCCATCACTATCTGTCACCTGTCATCTCTCCACCCAGAACACAGCACCCAAATGAACTCACGCATTTCCTTGACCCTCTTTCAATAAATATTCACCCTTATCCTGACAAAAACAACATCAATTTGATTTTAACTCTGTGGAATTTGATTAGTCTCCTTGTGGGCTTTGTATCAGTTTGAGAGGTAGATTTGAGAACTGCAGCAATGTGGGCTTGTAAAAACATTCATTTGACTAAAGAAGATTGTGAGTCATATTGACTACTCTTTTGACAGTTACATGTTTTTTTGTAATTTTGTAGCCTCACTAATATGAACTGTCAGACTATATATGGAAAAGTACGGAAGCCCATTTCCACCAAATAATTTTTTTTTTTATTGCGACTTTTTATTTCACAAGTCTGACTTTCATTTTTGTAATTCTGTGTTTATGTCTCACAATTCTGACTTTACATCTTGCAATTCTGAGTTTATATCTTATAATTTTGAGTTTTTCACTATTCTGACTCAATTTCACTATTTCTGACTATTCTGACATTATTCTGAATAAAAAAACATAATTGCGACTTCTTATCTCGCAATTCTGACTTTATAGCACACAATCTGCTTTTGTTTCATTTTTTACTGAAAAAACAGCAGCATGTTGAGAAAGAACGATGAGTAAATCAATTTGAAAATTTACGTTTTGGGGATGTTCCACTGATGACAAAAAATTGTCATAATCAAAGCCCCAGGACCTATTGTTTTTGGAAATCATTTCTCAATCCCCTTGCTATCCTGCTGTGTTCGTGCATATGTAAGGAAATGGATGCGAGGGTTATAACAAAAAGCTTGGGTCAAATTGGAACCCTGGACTCTGGGCTGGACGGCCCTAGAGACTAAACAAGCCGTGTTTCTTATTCTCCAGGCGCTCGGGCCGGCGGGTGGGTGACTGATTAGAGCACGCGTGCCCAGACATGTCCCTAGCCGGCCAGTCAGTGGGCAGCCCACCCTGGTGTTTGATCTGGGGGTTTGGCTCCAGCCAGTCCCGGCATTGTATCCCAAACAATGCACCCCAGACCTACTGAACTCCATAAACATATCCCTTTGTGGGCTTTTCCTCGAACTCAGGGTGGGGGACACCCGCTGCCAGGAAGAGGGACTCCTATCCAAAAAAAGTCTGCTGTGCCTCCCTCGCCGGCTGCTGACTGGGCATTCCTGCCTTTAACCTCCAGGGAAAAGTCAGCTTCATAAATTCACAGGCCGCTGGATCATAAAAGTGTGCAACTGCATGATGAACAAAAATCTGCATGATTTATTCTACATATAAATATATACAGAAATATATATTAACATGTTTTTTATTGCTTAAATATTTATATTATTTATATCTTATTTATATCTTATATACAATTATAAATATTTTGAAATAGCTTTTATTTTTTTATTTATAGGCTTTTATATTTTTCGAATTATTTAAATGTTTATATTTACATAAATATTTATATTTATATTTATTATTGATATTGATATATTATATATTTATATTATTTATGTACTATTATTAATAGGGTTAGTAATAGTACTATTAGTAATTAAGTTTTATTTTTATATAATATTTTAATTTTTAGTAATTTTGTTATGGGTTTTTGTTATTTTTATTAGTTTGCAATTTTTTTCAGTTTATATATATATATATATAAATGACATAATAAAATATTAAATATTAAACATATACATATTTAAAAAATTATGTAATATTTTATTTAGATTAAGTTGAACTAAAATCACTAACTGGAAAATAAAACTGAACTAGCACTAAAAAGAAATAAATAAAACCTAAATAGCAATATAAAAAATATAAAAGCACATGACAAAATGACTAATTAATAAAGTATTATATAAAAATAAAAGCAAAATCAAAATATTAATAAATGAATAAAATATTAATAAAAACACATAATTTATTTGTAAAAAAAATGTATTCATGTATTTAAATGTGTGGATTTCCCATAATGCAATGTAAAATTACTAAAACATAATGACAAAGTGACAAAAATCACTTGAATCTCCCTGTATTACGTTTTTGTTACCTATATTTTTTTCTTAATATTATATATTCGTGCACTACAAAACAAACGTAGTGTTCTCATGCAAATCAAAGTTGATGTTTAGTGGAGAAAGAAGCTGCTCTAATGACTCCAGACCTGCAGGTGTCGCTGCGGCCTGTGGCTGCGCATGCGCAGAGGACAGCAGTCTATCAGCTGACCGTGAGTGAAGCCTTTGGAAACACTGGAGTGTGATTATGAATATCAAATCTTAACAAATATTTAGTTAAAACTACCAAATCATCGTCGCTTCATCTCGTTCAGGTTGAAATCAGGTAAGCTCCGCTGGAGAAAGGACTGTTTTAAAGAGTCTGCAGATTTAGCTGTAGTGTGGATTAGAGATTATGTTTATGTGATTTATTATAATTAATAACTCGTGCTTTCAGGTTAAGAAACATCTCAGATGTGGCGTAATGCAGATTTGAATTTAGCCTATTTGTGCAGTTCTCTTGTACTGTATGTATGAAGTACTGCGTGTTTATGATGCTTTGATATAAAATAATAATAATCAGATCAAATATATATGATCAATCATCTGATGAGATTACTACTCTGATCGATCACTGATCATTCTGAGGCTTCAACTCGTGACTGTCATTCATTTTGAGGAAATGACCCAATCCATGTTCAAAATTAATATTAAATAACAATTCAAAATTAAGATTTTCACTTAAAAATGTAAAGGTAAGTTCTGTATGACAGGGACCTACATAGAAAAACTTGATTTTTCAGTAATGCAAATATTTATTATCATTATAAACGTTTCTGGTTATATATTTGATCAGGTGGATATTGATTGTTGTATATTCTTGTCTGTGTTTGGGTGTTTATAGAGTAATCTTTATAGCAATAAGTAGAATTTTAATATTTAATATCTGGCATACACGTGGAAATCAATGCCAGAAATCTCTATAAAATAAAGCCTAAAATTTAAAACTACAAACATCTAAAATGAATTTTATTTTATTATTATTTATTTATTTATTTTTATTGGCAGGGCAAGTACAATTGTGCATTACAGAAAATAAATGACCATTGTTTAGGCTTTTATTAATGATGGTATTTTCTTGATTCTGTATTTATTTTAATGTCTGTAAATATCTTTGATAGAGTTGGTGGTGCAGTATGAAGTTTGTTCATGATTAATGAGTATATTAATGTGTTTCTGCTTTAGACTCTCCATTTCTCGCTCCTCCGCAGCCATGACCGAGTTCTGGTTGATTTCTGCTCCTGGAGAGAAAACCTGCCAGCAGACATGGGACAAACTAATGACGGCCACAACTCGCACCAACAACCTCTCCACCAACAACAAGTTCAACATTCCCGATCTCAAGGTCACATTCTCTTCCTCTTCCTCTTTTTACAGTCTTGAGCTGAGCAGCCTTTTGAGCTCTGGCATTGCCGATTTCTTCTTTATTTGTTTTAAATGGGGTGCCACAGTCAGGTTCTGGAAGGAAAAACTCATGTTTTCTCCATTGGGAAATGGATATTTAACTATAACTTCTAAACCTTTACAGACAAACCTGCTGTGATTTCCAAGGCTGTTAATCAGTGGTACATGCTTTTGTTGAAACCACCCGTTCACTTATTTTTAAAATAATCATGTTTAACAGCTGAATTTTGGCACTCTCCATAGGCGTAATGGTTTTTATACTGAACAAACTGTGTGTGCTATTGCCCTACACCAACCCTACACCTAAACTTAGCCCTCACAGGAGACTTTGTGCATTTTTAGATTTTCAAAAAAAACACCATTTAGTATGTTTTTTAAGCCTTTTGAATTACGGGGACATAGGCAGTGTCCTCATAAACCACCTTCATATTGTAATACCTCTGTCATACCCATGTCATTATACACATTTGTGTCCTCATAAACCACATAAACATGCACACACACACACACACACACACACACACATACACACGTACACACACACACACACACACGTGTGCGTATATGTGTGTGTGTGTGTATATATGTTTAGTAAACTTGTTTCTATAGATATAATCAACAACTCTAAATGAACAGTTTTATATTTTACCATTATTATGTCATTCCAGTGCTTCATGGGATTGTAGTTCTTTCCCTCACCAAAGCTATAAAGTTCTTTGTCTTGTTGTACCTTTGTCTTTTTTATCTGAATTTCAAAGCTTTTGCTTCAAATCAAAGTTTGTAACATTGTGATTCTCCTCGTAGCTGGTTGGCTTGGTTCATGTCTTATAATTAGGGCTGCCACTAACGACTATTTTTATCTTGATTAATCTATCGACGTATTTATCGATTAATCTAAACGATTAATTTCCCACAAAAAATGGACTATTTTACTTAAGAATATATTTAAACCCAAACTCACAACAACATGCAGAGATGAGTTTGAGACGCTCCTCATGTAAATGATCACAGTTTCTGTGGAGCTACTGTGACCGGAGCCGCTGTGAGACGCACGAGCTTAATAGTCTAATAATGTGTTTTATTGACTCTCATCCATGAAATGCGCCACTTTCGTTATTTTGCCTTACTGTGTGTTCACACCGCCGCCGGCAAAAATGTCAAAATTCGCTCTGGCCGCCCTGCCAGCGACGCTGTAGAAAGATTAATTGACGCTCTGACGATCAAACGCTTGGTCTTGTATTTAAAGGAGCCGCAAAGGAAACAAGCAGGTTGATCTTGTGCAGACTGACCACAAGCAGGGTATAAGTTAACCTCATGAAATCTCTTCATTGTGAACGTAAGCAATTGATGGATGAAAGAATTTAATTCTAATTACATGTTTGCTAATGAAATAAACCAATAAAAGCCATTTGTGTGGTGTGTTTTTGTGTTTATGGTTAATTGCTAAGTTAGTCTAATTTCAACATGCAGTTTATAGGAGACTTACTAGCCTAGGTCTTTAATTAACATTAACACTAATTTGTGCGCAGCCTACATTCCAAACTGTCCTGGTTGAAGTATAGCCTAAATGCAATTGGTCAAATCGGTGTTGTTTTGAGCAAATGAATTGCATTTCCGCTGAAAAACATGCGTTCTAGCGTGAAAATGTTTGGGAACTAATGTGGTCAGAACCAAAGTTCTCTGGAACCCTCTCAAGCAGAGGACTTCTACATTCCGATTGGTTGCCGCCCAACCGCATCATAGCTCATTACCATAAAGTGACCTGACTTCAACTCTCCTCGACGCCCTCACCGTCCAAGACGCGCCGCGCCGCTCCAGTAGCCCCTCACTGCAGAACAAAGATCCAGGGGCGGGGTTGGATCTACATCTAGGGGGTGGAGATTGGTAGGTTTAGGGCTAAAATCGACCAAGCGCGACAGCCCTACTTATAATGCTTTAACAAAGGCTTCCAGAACCAATGCTGCTGATAAAGTGGACGGGCGCTAATGCACGCTACTGCAATCTCAATTTCAAAACTCTCAATACAACAATTTGTTTGCATCATTTAAAATGTTCACAGTATCTTTATGTGGTATTTTGCATGCACGATTCCTCTGATTGCAAATAAAATTAGCCTTTTTCAGAGCAAATGAATAAGACTTGTTCCTATTGCCCAGAATCAAGTGACCCTGCTGGCCTGTGTCATCTTAACCAGTCACTTTCCGCCTGACAGGATGAGAACAGAGGCGGCGCCACTCTAAGCGCCGGCGGCCCCTGATGTCTCTACGGGCCGATGCTGATCAAATCCAGCCTGGCTGCGTTTGTATTGCTTCATTATACTGGATGGTGATCAAAGTGTTTCTCTTCTCTAAACGCTGCAGGTCGGGACATTAGATATCCTGGTGGGGCTGTCTGATGAGCTGGCCAAGCTGGACGCGTTTGTCGAGAGGTAAAGTTATTTTTTCTTTCTTTTTTTACACTCGGCACTCCAATTCCAATGTAAACGTTTACATATTCATGCAAAATTAATATTCACAGTGTGTGGATGTGTTTTAAGGATATTTTTTGTGTTTAATAAGATGCTTTGAGTGGTTGCTAGGGCGTTGCTAGGGACCTTGACTCCCAAGCCTTCATCTTTAGATCCTAGGCTTTCTAGGTCCCTCGTTCAATCTCAGCATATGGATTTTTTGGGGGGTTTTATTGTCCATCAGATGAAATTCTTAAACTCTAATCATTCTTATCTGTAACACAAAATGTGTGGAAGGAGTTATGCACCAAACTTTAATATTTAGGGTTAGGGCTTTAGAGTCGCTCACCCTAAATATGAGCAGTACACTGTAACAATAATTTTTGGTAACACTTTATTTTACGGTGTCCTTGTTACACACGTTACATGTACTTACTATTATAATAACAACAAATGATGCATAATTACATGCAAGTAACCCTAAACCTAACCATATAGTTAGTACACGTAGTTAATTAATATTACTCAGTACTCAAATGTATGATAAAGGACACCTTAAAATAAAGTGTTTCACATTTTTTGAAGTTGTAAATAAAACAAGGATTAATGGAGTGTTTTAACAAGAACCTACAAGAGATTATTAAGTATTTCTGCTTCAAAATTTCATGTTTAATTCAATGTATTTATGTTTCTTTTTTGCTTGAGTCGTTTCTAAATGAAAATAGTTTCTATACCACATTTTTTCAGTGATGCTTGACTATTAAAAATACTAATTTTAAGGCCCTTCTGCGTAAAAGAATCAAATATCTTGCAGATTTGAGTTTTTGTGATTTCTAGTGACGACGTATTCAGTCAGAACTCCTTGCGTGTGTTTCTTTACTCTTGTGCGGTGAGGAATCCTCATATAGGGGAGGTTACTGCAGCGTCTGCCTAAAGTGAGTTATTAGCAGTTTGGTGACACGCTAGCTTCCCTTTCTGCGATCATATTTAAATTGCATGACTTATAGCTCATCCGTAGATGTGAGATTCTATTATTTCCTGTTCGTTTTAAAGTAAAACATATTCCTCAATTTAAGTTTTGATAAAAGATGGTCAAAGCGTGCTTCGGTAATATTACTTCCTGTCAGCCTTACGTTATTTTAACATAACAGCAGGAATCAATCCTGAGTTGCATGCACAGAAGTCATTTTGGAGCATCTCCAGACCATGTGTCTGATATATTGCCTGTATTTTAATTTTTGCTTGGTTTGGCCAGAATATTCTCACATTTTTAAAAAGCTTTATTATGATGTTATCCAAAGCCATTTTGCTAAATGAAACAGTGTTCCTGAATCATCTGATATGTGTGATGTGAGAATGTCCAATCTAGAGTTTTCAGAGGGCTGTGATGTCTTTTGGTGCCGTTCACAGTGTGCTGAAGAAAGTGGCTCAGTACATGGCCGACGTGTTGGAGGACAGTCGAGATAAAGTCCAGGAGAACCTGCTGGCTAATGGAGGTGAGAGTCACTGGTATCTGTGGCATGAAATGATCAGACGCTGTTTTGTTGCATTACTTCTCATTTTCTTTATTGTGTTTTAGTCGATCTGGTCACCTACATCATAAGATTTCAGTGGGACATGGCCAAGTACCCTATCAAACAATCCTTGAAGAACATTTCTGAGATTGTATCCAAGGCAAGTGATCTGATACAACCATTTCTATGTGAATTTTTAAATGATAAAATCATTGTAATATTCACAGTGTTTCTTCATTTATATCACTCATTGGTAATATTTGTGCATATTTGATATAAATGTCAGCCTTATTTATTATTGATATGGAGTTAGGCCGTTCTGGTGCTTGAATGACACCTCAGATGCTGTTTTAAATGAAACTCTCTCCCTCTGCGGTTCAACAGCAAGTCTCACAGATTGACAACGACCTGAAGGCTCGAGCGTCAGCATACAACAATCTGAAGGGAAATTTACAGAATCTAGAGCGGAAGAATGCGTGAGTAAATTCAGACATATCAGACTATCTCTTATTTACAGGGGTTTTATTTCATATTCATTATTTGAGCTTTATTCATTTAGTTAGTAACCTGGAATCGAGTTATTTGTTTTAGTGCATTGATTTCTTTTTTTTATTTATTGAATAAGTACTGAATATATGATGCAACACTTACAAATTAAAGGGGACATATGATGCGAATACTATTTAAACTAAACTGAGCCTGACAATGACATCTCTGAATTCAATAATGAAACGCCTGAAAATTGAGTGTTTAATCTTATTATTATACATTACTGACACTCTATCCTCCAGTTTGATGCTGTTAAGTGCTTTGACACAATCTGTATTGTTAAAAGCGCTGTATAAATAAAGGGGACTTGACTTGACTTTGGGCTTCCAAAAGAGGTCACAACTAGAAATCAGTGGTTAAGTTGTTTTTACAACACTGTTCCAGAACAGTTCAGCCCAAATATTAGAGTGTGTGCAGCGCATTTTACGGAGGATTATTTCCTGAACCTGGGAGAGAGTTTGTACAAAGGCTGTTTCTATAAAGTGGGGCAATTCCTACGTCACAAGGACAGTCTGGCGCTGTGTGTTTGGGTGAACTACTCCTTTAAGAAAATAAATGAAAGGAAAGACTTTGAGGGCCATGGTTAGGAAAGCATTTTCCAATGAACCAGTGTGATTTGTGTGGTCTCACCAGAGGGAGCCTGCTGACCAGGAGTTTGGCAGATATTGTCAAGAAAGAAGACTTTGTGCTTGATTCTGAATACCTCATTACTATGCTGGTGGTGGTACCAAAGTAAGTGACATGTTCCAGATTTTTCCCATTTTATCAATGAATTCAAATGTGATGTTTTGCCACAATTTTATTTTTTTATAAATCGAAGAATTAGAATTTTGAATAGAAATCTTACCAAATGTTAGAATTGGACACGTTAGCAATATACTATTGATAACAGCTAAGAGAACAGAATGTGATGAACTGTTCACGTGTGATGCACTCTATGAAGGACCATATGTATAACATATCACTAGGTGCTATTCACAGCGAATAGGGCAGTGGAATGGGGCAAAAAGCAAGGAGAACTTCTTTAAACTTGAGCACCATTTTTAGAATGCCATTTAATACACTAGACACTGCAAAAGACACAACAGGCAAACGCCATCAAGCACATGTTTACATAGAAAAAGCATGGAAAAGCAGCGCAGTGGAATGAAAAACCTGTAATGAACTACTATTATATGTCTGATATTTCATGTTTGCATGCATTTATACTGTCAGTCATTTCAAATTGCCTTTTTTTTTGCATTTTTCTTGCATTATTTCTGAATATATGTTTAAGATAAGTTTGTACAATATGTGCCTTCATAATTGATGCATCTTTTTTGCAAAGATATTTAACAAGTGATTTATTTGACATTTAATCCATGTTGAAATCATGTGTGCAACAGAACTTTCTTTAAGTAGTTAGTTAATAAAGAAAATGTTACATTTTTATATTGAGAAGTTTAATGTAAAAAAATGAAAAATAAATAGAGATTTTACTTTTTGCCATATCGCCCAGCCCTAATTCCAGAACATAAAAATGACTTTTTGGATGCACTCAAAGCTATTGCGTTGAATTACTGACAGCAAGTTTTCTAACCCTTCAGAACAAATTATGCTGACTGGCAGCGCACTTACGAGACTCTTTCAGAAATGGTGGTGCCACGATCTACAAAGTAAGACACTTACAACAATTTAGATTTATAATTCTTGCTTGTCTCAGGAATCATGTACCTGGTCACAGAATAGAAATGAAGGAAAACTGATCAAGTGCTAATAAGAACATGCTGTGTTTTGCCTTTACATAATGGAATTATTCATTTAATAGTGTCATATAGGTGTTGTTTGTTTTAAAAGGTGTTCATTAAAAAAAAAAACACAATATATGGGATTTGGGGAAAGGCTCTGGTTGAGGAGAACATGTTTAGGACTTAAGACAAATTAGTGGCATGCTGGTTACTTAGAAAACCAATTAACTAATGCAGCATTTACCAAGTGTCTAAAGTGAATATGATAGGTGTTTTATTAATCTCACTGGAGATTGTCATTATTGTTAGTAAAGTCATTTTTTTGACTATTTTTTTAGTTTTTTTACCTAAACGAGTATAATTTAAAGGTAACCCAACAGTTACTACCATGATGTGTAAATGTTGTGCAATTCAAACATTTTTAATGCATTAGAGTAATCTGAATTTTGATAATGCAAAATATCATTCTTATTTATTTTGAGTGAAAAATGAGTGGGACATTTGAGATTCTCCCTGCTAGCCAATACTTAATATAGTGTTATTTTCTTCTTGGCAGTTTACTTTTTGAGGACCAGGAAAGCGGCCTGTTTACAGTCACGCTCTTCAGAAAGGCCATCGATGACTTCAGACTCAAGGCCAGAGAAAACAAGTAAACTGCTGATTTCAGCTCCACCGTGTGGTCATGAATCACCGTTTAGCTGTCTGAGAAAATATCCAGTTAATGCCTTAGTCATCCCAGTGTCTGCTTCACAGGTTCACGGTCCGGGACTTCCAGTACAACGAGGAGGAAATGAAAGCAGATAAGGAGGAGATGACCAGACTCTCAACTGACAAGAAAAAGCAGTTTGTATGTATCTGCTAGATGGATCTTCAGAGCAGTTGGCATGTTACTTCATCAGATATTTTTAACTGGTTCATGCACGTGTCCTCTGCAGGGTCCACTTGTTCGATGGCTGAAGGTGAACTTCAGTGAGGCGTTTATTGCTTGGATCCATATTAAGGCTGTGAGGGTCTTTGTGGAATCAGTGTTGAGGTAGCGACACAATATAACATCTTTAGGTTCTTAGAGAGCTCGTATCTGAACTTCTAGCACTTGCTGATGTGAGAATGATGAATGCATGAACAGTTTGAACGCGTCATCATTTGTTTGGTAAATTTCTTATCATATGGGATGGACAAATAGAAAACCTAGATTTCAAACTGAAATAAAATGAGCGATTTCTGAAAGTGCCATTCAATGTCCATAAACTCGATGATCAACTAGAATAGAAATAACTCTAGAGAAGTCTATTTTGCTAAATAGGCTGTATGCACTATATTACATATTCATTATATTTTTACTTAACCCGTCATATTCATTATTCAATGTATGATAGATTTATTACGTTTAAATTTGTATATTTCAACAACAAATTTGTAGTAGAAACGCAATTGTTATTAAAAGTTTCAGATTGTATTTGAGTGTTGATTTATTACATAAATATATACATAATTTATTACATAAATTATTAATTGATTTATTACATAAATTTATACATAAATTTATTATCAAATAAAATGGTTTTGATTTTCAGCTAAACAAAAACTCAGCTTCAGTAAAAAAATATTTTGGTGTAATAATTTTAATAGAATTACACAACTCAATAAATAAAAAACTAATTTAATTTTGGATTCAACCAAGTGCATTCGGTTTTGGCCCAGAATTTTCATATCAGTGCATCACTCATTTAAATAATTTTTATATTTGTGACCTTGGAGCAGTCTTAAGTCTCTGGGGTATATTTGTAGCAATAGCCAAAAATACATTGTATGGGTCAAAATGATACATTTTTCTTTTATGCCAAAAATCATTAGGATATTAAGTAAAGATCAAGTTCCATGAAGATATTTTGTACACTTCCTACCATAAATATATCAAAACTTAGTAATATGCATTGCTAAGAACTTAATTTGAACAACTTTAAAGATGATTTTCTCAATATTTAGATTTTTTTGCACCCTCAGATTCCAGATTTTCAAATAGTTGTATCTCAGCCAAATATTGTCCGATCATAACAAACCATACATCAATGGAAAGATTATTTATTAATTGACACTCAAGACTGGTTTTGTGGTCCTGGGTCCCATATATATTTTGTATTCTAAATAAACAGATATGGATTGCCTGTGAACTTCCAAGCAATGCTGCTGCAGCCCAACAAGAAGAACATGAAGAAGCTGAGGGAGGTTTTGTACGATCTTTACAAGCACCTGGACAGCAGCGCAGCTGCCATTATCGACGTAGGTTTACTTTTGGCCGTAGGCTATGTTTATGTGTTGTGTGGTTTAAATACAAGGAATATTTGATGTAAGTTGTTGTCATCTTTTTCCTGTTCCAGCAATCTGCCATGGATATTCCTGGCTTGAACCTCAGCCAGCAAGAGTACTATCCCTATGTGTACTACAAAATCGACTGCAACCTGCTGGACTTCAAATAGAAGAACTGCTTTTATTCACGCGCCCCTCCTTTTGTTGTGTCTCTGTGTATAATCTAAGTTAAATGAAACTGTATATTGCTGAACTGTTGTTCTAGTCACCCCGCCATGCATGCTCATTCATATTCAGAGATACTTCTCTATTGTCGTTCAGCCAGTGACTGCAGGAGAGTATCTATATCTGCCGCCCCTAGTACTTTGTTTACATTTCTTTTTAAAGAATGCCATTGTGTTACCATATGTGCAGGTGAATGAAATGATGCATTTGAAGTCATTCCACTCATGTTTTGTGACGTGCAGCAGGTACATCTGATGTTAGTGATAGATATTACTGTGTGTGTTTTTAACCTTTATTCTTAAAATGAACCCGTGGTCCATTTAAACAAACAAAATGAGAGAAAAAAGTGTTACAAAGATGCAATATAAATGTGATGTTATGTACATTTGGTGTTTAAAGAGTTATATGTGCGAAATTGTGTCATGGAACCAAAATATAAAATTATTATAAGTACATAAATGTGAGGTGTTTATTTGTAAAAACACATTTACCAACTAAATGAGCATTTCCAGAAGGCCAGTAAAAATATAATGTGCAAATAAAGAAGGAAATAAGGTCAATTGTAATTTAATTAGCTCATTGCTCATTGAATTTTGATCGTTTTAAGAAAGCAAGTTAGGGTGAGAGACTTTTTAAAGTATAAATACAGCATAAAAAGCATATATTTACACAAAACAAAAGCAAATATGCCTCTGTAATTATCTCTACAACATTTAAAGTGGAATCTGTACATTCAAAGTAGAACAAATAATTAACATTTAAGTAAGGTATTTTGAATTATTTGTTAAATTGGTTATAAGAATGTCATCAATCCCATATATTTTGTCAAAGCCAGATGCCTTTTTTTGTTTAACAACTTTTTGTTTCATATTTAAGGTGATTTTCTTTGGTCACACCCAGTTTTGAAAACTAGAAAAAAATAAAACATGGAAAAAATATCCAAAAATAAATAGCAATATTATTTTGCGGAAGCAATAGTAAAATAATAGATTACTAAAAAAGAAAGTTCTGTCATTAGTTACTCAATCAATAGCTGAGAATAAAAAAAATCTTGAAACCTAAAAATGCATTGGTGATTTAAAAAACATCCTATTGTGTTTGCCTTTTCGTTTCTATTCATGTCATTTCAATTTTTCTTTTTTTTTTTTAGAAAAATTGAGTCCTGGTGTCCTCTATATGACATAGCATAACATATAAATAAAAAATAATTTTGCAAAAATTTTATTTTTCCATTTATGACCCTGCAGCACAAAAGCAGTCATGAGTAGCACAGGCATATTTGTAGCAATAGCCAACAATACATTGTATGGATCAAAATTATCAGTTTTTCTTTTATGCCAAAACTCATATTAAGTAAAGATGTATAAGATAATGTAAATATGCCGTAAATATCAAAACTTCATTTTTGATATGCATTGCTAAGAACTTCATTTGAACAACTTTAAAGGAGATTTTCTCAATATTTAGATTTTTTTGCACCCTCAGATTCCAGATTTTCTAATAGTTGTATCTCAGACAAATATTGTCCGATCATAACAAACCATACATCAATGGAAAAATTATTTATTCAGCGTTCAGATAGGCTAATGTATAAATCTAAAAAAAAAAAAAAAAAAAAAAATTACCCTATTTAAAATGACCATATTTACCTCATTTAAATTGACCGATTTTGTAGACGTTTTTTTATTATTATTATGCTCTAAACAATGTAATGACATGAAAAAATAATAAATTCATAAGGCTTTTTTCTAGGTCTCAGGAGGATATTAAAATATTTGTGAAAATGTGGTTGTTGTAATGAATCGCCCTGATATGGTTTGTATGAATGCGCGTGCGTGAGGATGATCACGGTCCCGATGGGCTGCGGGGGAAGCAGATCCGCTGCGATCGAGCCCCGCTATTACGAGAGCAGAGACACCGAGTCGACCTGGCTCACCAGCACCGACAGCGACAATACAGCAGCAGGTCAGACACGATCATCTTTATTAAATATATAACATAAAGAGAAATGCCCATGCACATCCTTAAAATGCACCATAGTATTGCCATGGACGTATATAAAGTCATGCATATGGCCCGGTTCTACGGGGGTGCTCAAATAAAACAGTAATAATGGCATTTCATTGCAGATTTTGCAAACTATCCAGTGCGTTATGGTTGAGATCGGTGTCTATTCCAACGTGTTTTGCAGCGAGTAGCCAAATCACAGACGTGCATATGATACGTATCTCTGATCCTACCCATTGCGTATCATATGCACGCCAAAGTTCATTTCTGCGTATAAACAGTAGCTACGCCAAATGAAACTGCTATTGATACGCACTTTCATGAGATCGGGTTGGTCTGTCTGTTGATTTCTTGTAGCAACATTCAATCAAAGTTATTTAAGACCCACTCACTGCTCAAATCGCAGAGTTTTGCATATATTTCTAACAAATATTTATACAGCCCACATCCCATAGTTGCCTTGAACACTGTGGTACTGGTCATCAAACACCACAAAACCAGTCATAAGGGTCAATTTTATAAAACTGAGACTTATACATCAAATAAATAATCTTTTCATTGATGTATGGTTTGTTATGATAGTGTGGCATACAAAGGGTGTAAGTGTTCAGATTACAGAGTTATCACTAATAGCGACTACGCCACCCCTGGCGAAACACCTGGGGAAATACTAAGCAAAGAAAAGCACGCAAGCTTGTTCACTCCCACAAATGACCAAATACGAAGAGGCGTGGATACAGAGCAATGAAGTTTTATTAAATCAGAAATAAAATTTAAACCAGGGCGAAGAACACAATAAAATGACGACAAGTGACCCAGAACCGCAACAATACAGAAAGAAAAAAATCACAATCAATTAAATCAAATCAAAAGATCTACTAACTGAGCGGGGGTACCCCGAAGAGTGGGCAGGCGAAGCACTGGGCGTTACATTAGCCCACAGTGAACCAGCCCTCGGTGAATTAAAATCTCACAAACACCCACGCACTCTGGTGGAATTGCACTGCAAGCAAAAACCAACACCCCACACTTTGGACAAAAAGGGAGAGCTTCTATGCCCGCACCGACTAGCCCGCCCACTCTGGCTCACCACGCTCCTAAAGAAAAAGAGGGAAAAAAATAATAATTACAGCCAGAGTCGATATGACTACAAAACACTAAATTAAAGGGACCTCAATAACATCAAATAACAAAATCAACACATCAAGACAAGAAATACAAGATAAATATCCAAATTAACAAACTATCACTAATAAAATGGCAATTGTTATTACAAAAGATAATTCACACACACACACACACACACACACCAAAACAAATTAAACTCCAATCAGAAACATCAAACAGACAAAAACACCAATGGAATATGTTTCCACAAAAACGGTGAAAATAAACAATAAGAAAAACCAAAGCAAAACAGCAATATCGGAGCTAGGCCATGTCACAGAGCAGGTCACCCTTGCGAGGCTAAAATACACCAAAAAGGCAAATTAAAAATACATACCTTCTTGAATGCCCGTATGGATATAAATCATTTTACATACCCTCAACTGGACTTCATCAAATATCCAGCAAACCAATCCCTTATACTGATCACTGAACGGAAAAAGAGCACGTCATACAAAAGCGCCAGCAACTCATTCATATCAAGTCCCCACCCTAATACAATTACGTTACGCACCAAGTAGAGGAGCAGTCGTCACTCAACATATATCTGCCGTGGTTTTCTTTCCAAACAGGCAATATAACAGGATCGCTGGGGAAACCAACCCTCTTAGGCGGTCAGATAACCTCCACGGAGCAACACCGGCTGCACAAAACCTAGTTAGATCCACGATACACATACAGACCATGAACTAAACACCAAGCGCACACCTACCTCAGACTCAGAGCGGCGGGATTCCGGAAGCAAACAGTGACGCAGTGACAATAACGTAGGATACCTCAATTCAGGGGGATGCCCCTTATATACCCAGCGGTATCACTCAATTAACCTCCCAAGTTGCAACTTTCCCGCGAACTGGCATTCACCACAATCGGACAATATTTGTCTGAGATACAACTATTTGAAAATCTGGAATGTGAGGGTGCAAAAAAATCTAAATATTGAGAAATTGTGAGTTTTTTTATCCTTAATACTTGTCCAGTAAAAAGGTTAAAAAGAACATTCAGCTCTTAAAACGTATATATTAATTGATTTTGTAATTATTTGATTTTTATTTATTTACAGAAACTAGGAGTTCCCATAAATTAAAATAAGTTTTGGAAAGCAAAACTAGTTTGAGATCCACTGACCATATGAAGTACTTCTGTTGTTGCTGTAAAGGTCAAAATGAGGAGAAGCCCATGAGCAGATGCTCTTCTGCCAAAGAGAAGCAGCTGGTGAACACCGGCACACAGTGTGGCAGAAACAGCAGCAGCACCCAGAGGAGACCAGCGCACAGAGACCAGGTCAGATGGGTGAATAGTCACATCTCATATTTCTTTAGTTATCAATGGAATAGTTCACCCAAAAATGAAAATTACAATTATAACAATTATTATTGTATTTTTTTTATTTTATTGATCATCATTAGCTGAGAAAAAAAAGATTTAAAATAAAATTCACAGCTAAGTTACTGGGCTGTTTCACATGCATACACATTGCAGCTGCTTTTTTTTTTTTTTAACACTTTTATTTACGTTCTTAGTTTCCAGGACCTCAATGACGAGGCTTATGATACTCTAACATGTCAAGTTTAAAAATCTACAGCATTTGTGCAGATGTTAAAATGCATGTTATACTGCAAACAGACAGGATTTGGGACTTGATGGATATTGCAATGCTTAAAAAGGCAATGTTTCTAAGGCAAATAAATCATTGTTCAAAAGGAATCGAGAGAGATAATGAATAAAACATTTTTCCACACAACTAATGAATAAAACTAACAACATCCTCACAACGATATCTCTCATACACACTGATATCAGCCTTGCTTCCTTTCAGATCTTATTATTTAAGGAAAAAGGCAACTTTACAAGATCTTGCAATGATTTAACAGATATAAATTCAATTCTTTCTAAAACAAATTCAACACTGTTACATTAGCAGATGAATAAAAAAGAAACCCAATTAGCAAAACTATTGAACTCAACAGGAAGAAGTTGTATTGAAAACTTCACATGAATAAATATTATAACACATTCTTAAGCTCTTTGTATTCATATCACAACAGTGCGAGAAATAAACGATCAAAGATGCAGTATATAAACCATTCTGAACATAAAAACACATGTACAATCCACAGATAAAAATAAGTTTAAAAATAGCTCTTTTACACTTGAAGTCTTGGCAAAAGGCCCTTAAAAAGAAACTGACAGTAAATTAGTGTTTGAAGTGTTTCTAACATGTGACTGATTAGATTTAAATATGGAATCAAGATCACAATGACCACAATTACATAAGATTTTCATCATCATCATCATCACCACCAAAAACTAATCAAAAATCTGACTGACGTGATTAAGTGCTGTACAATCTCAGGATATTACTTGACATATAATGCATAAATTATGTAAAAAGTAGACATTACTAAAAATAAATGCAACTCTTAATATTTATAAACTCGGCCTCATCATACATTTCAATTCATAAAACAGGACTTGCAGGAGCATAATTACTCGAAGTCAATCAACATAGGCATAATTTAGTCAAATCTCACCTAGATATGAGTAACGTGAGCTGTACAAATATATATATATATACACCGCCAACATCATAATATGAGTCACAAATAAAAAATCAATTGCTATCTAACAGGATCTGAATGTGTTTGAACCATCACTGATTTCCAGCTTCTGCTGAGTGATGTGTTGTGCTTATTGTTTTAATATGACCGTATATGTCCATGAATGTGACACACATTTGAGATATTTACACATCTAAAGTCAACATGAACTCTTTTGCATGTTCCCAGTCTTATTGTGAATAAGGTCCTGGTGCTATATTTTTCTTGTTGAATATTCTGGTTGCAAGTCACAAGACAAGGAAGGATTGTAAAACTACTGGATATTCAATACATCGTCCAGCCATAACGTCATATTACGGAAGTACATCAGATTGTGAATGTGATTTCATGTTGACTTCAGCAACTGCACCTTCTCCCTGAATGATGACAGCAGATACACAACGACAGGGCTTTTCACATTACGATTCACCCTGGGTTATTTTTATTCTAAATCGCGGTAAAGGAGCGTTTCATCGTTGGTTTGGGATTAGAACCGCCTTTTACACGGGGTTATACCGCTTTTGCGCCGTTATACCCGCTTCGCCTTGACAAACTTTCGCACTTTAAACCAATAGTGTTAAAATATTACAGCTAAATGCAACAGACATCCATTCACGACAGTCACAGAAACAGTGCCTTGTATGCATGACTTTCAGCGTTTGAGGGGAAGAATATCAAATGGAGACAGAAAACATGTTAATTGGATTAAAAAAAAATTTAATTAAATTCTAACCTTTATAATAATTTTGTGGCAAAATCCAGTCATTTCAATAGGAATCCATGCGATCAGCAAAAATGTTCCCGCAGAGATTTTGCTCATGTTTAAAAAGCCCCGAACATGACATGCGCAAAAAAAAAAAAAAAATATATATATATATATATATATACACATGTGTGTGTATATTCTGTTCCCAGGATTTATTCATTCATCATTTCAATCAAATTAATAATTAATTCTCTTGTTTTAGTAAATAGTGGCTTTTAATTTGTTCCTTCGTTTTAATTCAAAAAGAGGGAACAAATTTGTACAACGAGGCCACAATTTTACAAAATGAAAGAACTTAAGTCATGAGAACAAAGTTTTATCTAAACTGAGGGAACATATTAATAAAATGAGGGATGGAATAAATACATTAATGTGTCATATGTCATGTGCGAGACTCCGTACATCAAGTTTGTCACAAGAATCTACCGTGCAGACCAAGAGAATGCTGCTTGAACAGTGGTTCATATTATTGACAAGGGACAAATGTGAAATTTCACTAATGTAACCACATCTTTACAGCACAGAATAGAAAACCACCCATGTTGTGTGTGTGGAAGAACTGCTACACATCCAGAAGAGTTTATTGGCCCTGTATATCACGGTTGACTGACCCGTCCTAATCTACACAACTACAACAGCATCTGCTCCGGATCCAGACCCATCGGCGTCTAAACCTCATTGATAGTTCGCTCCGAAGGCCGGTATTCTGCGCCCGTCTCCGACGCCATGATGAAGGACTGAGTCTTGCGTTTAAAGCGCGCTCTCTTGTTGGCTAGAGACAGGCTGCGCTTGCTGGAGGCGATGATGTCGGAGATGAACTTCCTGCAGTCGACACAAACCTCCATGGTGTTCCAGTCTTCCATCAGCTCTTTTGGGAGCTCAGTTTCCTCCTGAGACGAGGACGACTGACGCGTGTGCTTTGATAATCTTAGAGAGATAGGAAAGAGATAGTGAACAGTTTCTGTAGGGGAAAGATACTTTTAAATGTAATGCATTACATTATTGCCTTACTCCCTAAAAAAGTAGCTAATTATGTTACTTACGTTTTATGGAAAGTAATGCGTTACGTTACTTTTGCAATACTTTTTAAACCTGTGCAGGGCTTGCTTGTTCATTTTTAATATAAAAAAGTTATATTTTTGGCAAACGTAAAAGCCCGTTCACACCAAAAGTGAAATGAATCAGCCTCAGGTTGAAGGAAAAGTAAATTCACGTCTGTACAGTAGAATGCAGAAGAAGAAAGTTCAGCACACTTCAGCAATAAAAAAACCCCCGAAAGAAGCACAAATGTTTATCTAGAGTCATTTTTACTTATTCGTATGGTTGAATTGGATCATTGGAGGTCAACAGCAAAGACACTGGTTAATAAAATGGGATTAAATACATAAAGGATATTTGTGTTAACATTTGCCGGTTTGCGTCATATTCTGAGTTGCATTTCATGGTTTTTATTTATTTTGAGGAATACTGAATCTGTTTTGTTTTTTGCAAGTGAGATGAATTAATGCTGTCAAGCAATAAATGGGAAAAAAAGTAACTGTACTTGAAAAAAGTAATCCGATTACATAACTTGCATTACTTGTAATGTGTTACCCCCAACACTGACAGTGAATATAAGCATCAGAGACGAGGTTATTGTACCTGGACATGGTGCGCTGTAGGCTGGGTCGATGGTGGCTTGTACTGGGCTTGTCTGGCTTGTGGCCGGCTGCATCCCGTTTCAGAGTCGACGTGGACGGACCCAGAGAGTAAATGGGGAGACTGCCATAAGGCTTTGATGGCAGGCGCATCTAAAGCAACAGAAAAGGACTGTTATGTAGAGAAAAATAAATGAGAACAGAACGAGCTGAACACAATGACATTTCCAGGCCCATTATGACCGTGGAAATGGAGTCAAGATGAACTCGCAGTCGCCATAAATAACATAAAACATTTAATAAAGTTATGTGAGCATGAAGAGGGTGTACAGATCATGACTCACTTTTTTACAGCATTGTGAACAGACAGGCCTGCGAAAATCAAGAAAAAGATGATACAGCACCACTGCTTTCTATTAAATATCTAAAAACAAGCAAGACTAAAATGTTGAATGGCAGGTTATTTATTACCTTTTACAAAACTGACAGGTGTAGGACCAGGTAAAGAAGGAAAACCGTTTCGTTCGGCAGCAGAAGCACAGCTGTGAAAAGAGAAATATCAATGAATCAATACAGTCATACTTGATATGCACAATATATCTGCCTTGACTTTGCTTTTAATCCATTAAATTTCCTAAAGATTGAATCATTAGCTTAAGACAGAGATGTGTTAATGGTGTCTGATTTGAGTTAGGTTTGATAAACATATGCAAGTATATGCAATACCGTTCAAAAGTTTGAGTTTTTTAAATGTTTTTGAAAGACGTTTTGTCTGCTCACAAAGACTGCATTTATTTGATCAAAAATACAGTAAAAACAGCAATATTGTGAAATATTAATATCATTTAAAATATGTTTTCTATATGAACATATAGTAAACTGTAATTTATTTCTGTGATGCGCAGCTGTATTTTCAGCATCATTACGCCAGTCTTCAGTGTCACATGATCCTTAAAAACAATCTAATATGCTGATTTGCTGCTCAAGAAACATTTCTCATGATTATATTTTTGTGGAAACTGTGACACATTTTATTTTTCAGGATTCTTTAATGAACAGAAAGTTCAACAGAACAGCATTTATTTGAAATAGAAATATTTTCTAACACCATAAATACCTTGCTGAATAAAAGTATTAATTTCATTAAAAATACATATTTTTAATACAATTTTTACTATTGTTTACTTCATGCATTATACCTTTTGCCTCTATATGATTGCAATGCCTGTTTTGTTGACATGCTGCTTCTGAATGGTTGCTGTAAATGATAAAAGCAGTTCTCACCTTCCCCTTCTTCATGGCATTGTAGATGTCTTTGTACTGCTGAAACTTCTCCAGTTCGGCTTTGACCAAAACCTGCCGGATGTGCATCACCTCCTCCACCGTCAGAGCCAGACTCTCCACCGGGAAACAAAACTCCTCCTGTCCAAACACATCGGTCAGACATCAGCAGAGACCAAACTACAGCAGCGATAGCATACTAACATGCTACTCATACCTGTGTGTATATTGCAATGCAATGCTCGCATTTCCAGACGACAGATGAAATAGAATTACAGCCATAATTTTTCACTTAAGAAAAGCAACATAAATGTTTTTATTTCCAAAATGATAACTAGATGCAACTGTCAATTGATGAGGTCTTTAAAGGGGTCATATGATGCGATTTCAAGTTTTCCTTTCTCTCTGGAGTGTTACAAGCTGTTCGTGCATAGATAAGATCCGTAAGTT
This sequence comes from Barbus barbus, assembly GCF_936440315.1. Taxonomy (NCBI): domain Eukaryota; kingdom Metazoa; phylum Chordata; class Actinopteri; order Cypriniformes; family Cyprinidae; genus Barbus; species Barbus barbus. The sequence continues at coordinate 31,304,846 of NC_136740.1, forward strand.
GCAAAGACTAAAGTCTCAAACCCAAAGAGATATAAAAGACTCGTCCACACCGTCCTAAAACGCCTCATTCAAACACGCCCCCACATTTCTATGTCACGGTGTGGGAAGATTTGCATAACACCACCCAAATGTTTACGCAAAGAAAGAAGGCATAACTTTTATTCTTGCTGTAGTATTGTTGCTGCCGCCATGCCGTGGAGACGCTGTGTGTTTCCAAATATGATAAGGGGCGTAACATTTCCGTCACACGCTTGAGGTATTCAACCAATCACAACGCAGTGGATCACTGGCCAATCAGAGCACACAGCGCTTTTTAGAACGATGAGCTTTGTAAAAAGGGTGGGTAGAGAGGAGCAACAACAATGTACGATATGTGAAAAATAATGTGTTTTTTTAAACTTAAACTGTGTGAACACATTGCATTACACCAAAAACACAAAATAATGTTATTTTTAGCATTGTCATATGACCCCTTTAATGTTGCATTATGCGAATGACTTAAAGAGGTCATCGAATGCCCATTTTCCACAAGTTGATATGATTCAGGGTCGTAATGAAAAGTCTATAACATACTTTGGTTAAAATTTCTCAATGGTAGTGTAAATAAAACATGCTTTTTACTTTGTCAAAAACAGCTCTGTTCACAGCGACTTGTTTCGGTGCATTTCCCTTTAAATGCTAATGAGCTCTGCTCACCCCACCCCTCTCTTCCGTGGGGTTAACGAACTTTGAGTTGTCTGAGAGACTGTAAACTTTAGCCGCATTCGTCGTGGAACTTGCTAACTAGCACATTATTAGGAAAGGTGATTTGCAACGAATGATTCGCGCGAACATCAATGCATTTAGGTAGATCGGGGGGCGCATTCCCTTCAAAAACAAACGTAATCCACTGCATCTTCAGCAGCTCAGATGTCGGGAGTAAATGACGACTGCTATGTTCATCATTACATCAACAACAAAACACCTCAATCGCTTAGGAGTCATTCTTGTCTAACCCTGCTCCAGCATTGAAACAATGGCGGACTGATGACAGCTCACTCAGGGCGGGTCTATGCTAAAACGCCAGTGTCAATCAACAATCGTGGGAGGGGCCTGTGCAGAACTACGTCACTCTGCCAAAAATCTCAGAACAGCCTGATCTGAGAAAGTGATCATTATTTTTGGGGAAATAGCACTGGGTGGATTTTTATCATTATAGGGTGGATGTGCACACACACACTGCCAACACACATTTCAGTTCAAACAACATATAAAAGTGAATTTTGCATTAGATGACCCCTTTAAAAAAAGCAACATAAATGTTTTAATTTCCAAAATGATAACATGCAATTGTAAACTGATGAGATCTTTATTGTTGCATTATACTAATGACCAGTGTTGGGGAAAGTTACTTCTAAAAGTTATGCATTACAATATTGCGTTACTCCCTAAAAAAGTAACTAATTACGTTACTTAGTTACTTTTTATGGAAAGTAATGTGTCACGTTACTTTTGCGTTATATTTTAAATATGAGCAGGGCTTGATTGTTTTTAATGCAAGAAATTCTATTTATAGCAAATATAAAAGCCCTTTCACACCAAAAAGAATAAACCTCTGAAGGAAGAGTAAATTGACGTCTGTACAGTAGAACGCAGGAGAAGAAGGTTCAACACTCTTCAGCAATAAAAAAAACAATGAAGTACAATTGTAAGTTTATCTAAAGTCATTTTTGCTTATTAGTATGGTTGAACTGGATCATCAAAGGTCAGCAGCAAAGACATTGGTTAATAAAATGGGATCAGATACACTTGTGTTGTTTAACACATTTAATTACTGCAGTTTGCGTCATATTCTGAGTTTGTATTTCACTGTTTTAATTCATTTTGATGAATACTAAATCAGTTTTTTTGCGAGTGAGGTGAATTAATGCATGTTGACATTTAGTGTAAACTACAGTAACAGCATGTTCACAGCACACACAATGCCTCTGTACTACAGGAGACTTGTCAGTCAATAAATGGAAAAACAAAGTAACTGACATTACTTTTTTGAAAAAGTAACTCAGATATTTTCTTATAAATTAAAAAGTAATGCGTTACTTTACTAGTTACTTGAAAAAAATCTGATTACGTAACTTGCGTTACTTGTAATGCGTTACCCCCAACACTGCTAATGACTTAAAGCTTACGACTGAACATCGTCTAGTGGGACGACAGCTATAGTGACACAGGATGAAGTCTGTAAATGTCACCCATTACTTCCTCACTTACTAAGGATTTTGAACTGTGTCTGGAGGGCGGCAGGAAGTGGCGCACACTGGTGGGTGTTTCCTTCTCGATGGAGTGCCGGCGCTGGGCGGCCTGACGTCTCTCCGGCTGCGGCGTGGACGAGATGGGCAGGAACATGGGCGGAGCTGAGAGAGAAGACGATAGAGACTCATGTTTTAACACCGTTATCAATAAAACTGACAGTAGCTGGCAGGCACTGCTTTAGTAACTAATCACATCAGAAACTGGACATGAATGACTGGTTTAAATCAGTGAGAATAGTCTTAAATGAATGCTTGCTTTAGTTTACAAGCCAGCAAAAAGGCCATAAAACATTTCTTGCCAATAAGCTTGGTAACTTTATAAAGAGCTATAACATAATAAATGCTTTAAATCTATTTGTAAAAACGATCATCTGGACCCTGTTGACTGACTGTACATCGTCCTTCACATTTCATGGCTACCTAGAAAAAAATAAAAATAAATGGACATTAAATATGAATAATTTTTTCTTTTAAAATAATTAAAAAATAAAGTGAATAAAAAGATCATAAATGAGCAGTGTTATTTTAGTCCCATTTATATACTATTATATTATTTATTTTGAATTAGCTTTTATATTTTCATATATTTTTTAATTTTAGTTTTTTTCTATTTAGTTTTAATTAAATAAAACTAAAAAAATAAAGCTGATATAAAATAAAATATAAATGTGACCCTGGACCACAAAACCATCATAAGGGTCAATTTTTTAAAATTGAGATTTATACATCATGTGAAAGCTGAATAAATAATCTTTGCATTGATGTATGGTTTGTTATGATCGGACAATATTTGTCTGAGATACAACTATTTGAAAATCTGGAATCTGAGGGTGCAAAAAAATCTAAATATTGAGAAAATCTCCTTTAAAGTTGTTCAAATGAAGTTCTTAGCAATGCATATTACTCATCAAAAATGAAGTTTTGATATATTTACGGTAAGAAATTTACTAAATATCTTCATGGAACATGATCTTAATATCCTAATGATTTTTGTCATAAAAGAGAAATGTATAATTTTGATCCATACAATGTATTGTTGGCTATTGCTACAAATATACCTGTGCTACTCATGACTGCTTATGATGTTAGTCACATATGACTAACACTGAATAACCAATTACAAATCAAATAGTGCAGACAGCCAGAACAAAAATAATAAAATAATGAAAAAAAGAAAGAAGGAAATTAAAAATGAACATAAATAGGTGTGCATCAGTAACGACTCACTTTTCTTGCCCAGGACGGATTCTGGCGACGTGTCGTTCACCATGGATGTAGAGATGCTGGAGCAGCTGGCTGACCTTTGACCTACAGTCTCATCCTGAGTGAGAGAACATCACTGAAGATAACTGGCTTACACGAAGGTTATATGGCCAAAAAAATGATGTGGTTAAAAATCCTCACATCTGAATCAGAGCTGTCCATTTCAGCCAGAGTCGGTGCTTTAAGCCTTTTCCTCTGAAAGCCGCCGGAGCCGTTCTGCTGAAGCGACAAGCCATTGGCCAACGACAGCGTGCTAGAGGCCTTCCTTGCCCCATCCGAGGAGGACACATCTGTACAAAACAGCACAGCACAGTTACATAAAGAGGAAAAAGAGATACAACAAAAAATATTTATTTTGACAGAATTAACACCGTACTACATCATATTTGCAGATAGAAACCCAAAGCTTGTTTCTTACTAATTTTGTGCTGATCCCAAAAATTGTGGCTTTTACTCTTTCACATCACACTTTCTCCCAAAATATGCATTTTGTAGAATTTTTGTTTTTGACAAACATTTGTATGGTGAGGAATCAGCAGAAGAAGTCTTCATCTCAGCCACTTTACAACTATTTGTTCAATTCTCATCACATTTTCACATGCATGACATTATTTTAAGCCTAATCCTGATTTCAAGGTTTGAATTGTGGCCCGTAACAGTGAAAATGCAAACATGAGCCAGAAGTTTTCTGTTTTTACAACATCCAAACAGTCACAGAAAATGAGAGATTTTGTGAAAAATCTTTTTGTAAACTTATTTTGTAAAGATCTTTGGTATTAAACAGACTATTTTAACATATTTTTCAGATCCTTTGCAGACAGTAAGTTAAATTATTCATGTTGAATACTTCTTTCCATCATTAAAAACTTTTGACATTTGACTTTATTGTTGTTGATATTTTCATAAGTGCATTAAAACTGATACATATATATAATTTGAAAAATCTTCATTCTAGTTTTGTGAAAAAATATGTGATGTAAAGGTTTTATTGATGTTTTTGAACTCAGCATCATCAAATTAGATAATAAAGCCTTCTTTTGCAAATTATCAGAAATGTTTTGATACAGCAATGTGTTATGATTACCAAAATATATCAGTTGTAAAGTAAGAAAATTACACTTTTTACAGTACTTAACACAACTGTCAGACATTAAAAGGAATCTTACTTTTGCCTTTCTTGCATAGTTTTGCATTTCTACTAAGTGTGCACATTGAAAATACATTCATAAATTATTATTGTTTTGATCAGCTCCTAAAATACAGCACTACCAGAGTCAAAAGAAACAGTATAATCAGCACAATCTGCTTATCATTTGAACATGATGTTAAAAGTGTTTCTCTGCATGAGCAGTGAGTCAGGTGTCAGAAACACAACAAACATGAGCAGACAATGAATGTGTGACGTAACGACAGAATATCAAACACCAGCATATCGCTTCCAGTGGGGTCCAAACCTCTGAGACCACTAGTGAAAATTATGCATTTCTAGAAACATTTGGTACATTATGTATGTCTCACTGGAGCTTCGTGAAAATAAACCCAATGATCATGTTCTCCAGAATGATTTACAATCCAAAGAGCATCTTGAGCATCTGACCATCTCTACAGTCACATGATCAGTGACACACTTCTTGATTAGTCACACAGAGACAGAGCACAATCATTTTATGTCCTAACTTTCCTTAATTGACCATTTTTACATGTTCCAATAAATTAAAATGTGCAACATTTCCCCATGGTCTCTGACTTTTGGACCCAATGTGAGCATTTCTTGAATACATCACTGCATTTGTCTTTAGCCGAGGGAATTTGACACATTATAAAGTGTTTACCTCTAATCTGTACAAGCCAGTATTGATAAAATGGCATTACAGACACTAAGATGTTCATGGGTTTTTGGTATATTGGTTGTACCTTGGATACAATGGGATATAAATACAGTAATCATTCAGTACAGTGAGTCACATATAAAAGCAAATGATGCACAAGCTTTTCTCAGAACAAACTGCGCTTTTCTAAACGCGTACTTTCCTTCCTTAAAATACATAACAGCTGCTTTGACATTTTGTTTCTAATGCAATGACATTCAGACATTTGAAGTGTGACTGAAGTGTCAAACGCTATGTAAGCCATACAACTTTAAAGCCTGGCCAAACCTGAAGAACACAAGCTTTCCTCTGTCTGTAGATCCTGCAAACTCTGTTCTAACCTCAGATCAAATTCTGCACACTCATCCTCAGATGAAAAAACCTTTCTATGAACATCTGCTGTGAGCTGCTCTCAGATTAGCATGCATTACATCTAATTAAAACGTTTACATTTAGTAATTACATCTCAAAAGATAGTTATTTTAGCAGTAAAAATAGTGTAAATATGAAATAACCTTCTGAAAATTTCAGCTCTTTACTGATCCCATACGGAAATGTAATAAATGACATATTGCCCAATATCAAGAGCGATATTGCCATATATGTTACCTATAAGGTGATGTATAATTGTTTACAAACGTACATTGAAGATATAAGCTTATAACATATAAAATCCTCAAAGTTAAATCTGTATATGTACATGTTAATAATATCTATACAATGATTATATTATATGAATTACATGGTATTATTTGTAGCAACCATGTGTCAGCAATGTATATTATATTTATATATGCAAAATTCTGTATATGTTTTGTAATACATTTTTTAAATACATGTCTTTTATATTTACTTATATAATTATTTTGAGGATGGATAAACATGTACATGACATATATGTCCAAAAATGTCTTACACATACTTACATACACACACACACACACACACACGCACGCACGCACACACACACACACACACACACACACGCACACACACATGCACACACACACACACACACACACACGCACGCACGCACGCACGCACACACACACACACATATATATACACATATATGGGCTCACACAAATTCTAATAGGTTTCATATGTTTTTACTTCATATGACAATATATTTAATTTATGGATTCATTTATGAATTTAATATATGTACATGCATTACATTTGCGATTAGGATCAGTCAACACATCACATGAGTAAATCACATCTTCACATGTATTAAAATTCATGTGAATCAATAATCTTATATTGAGTTGCATAATTGATCGACCTTCCCTTGTTTCTATGATCATCAATCTAATAATAATAATCAGTGTTAGAAAGATGACATCAAAATGGATTTTAAATTGGTCACATTTCATTTGAGGGTCTATAAATATAACACAACATTTAAAAAAATTAACTAAATTAATTAATAAATAGCATCCACAATCTTCATTATTGAACCCTGAAGCATTTTTTATCTGAAGGCATTATGAAAAATTCTGTATTAAACACTTTAATTTACAAATTTAAAAGACCCTGAAATGAACGGCTCCCAGTGTTACAGATGAAATGACTGGAGACTAAGTTCTAAATCATCACAGACGGCACTGATGCATCATATCACGGCTTTACCTGATGAATCAAAACTCTGAGACATGCTAAGAGGCCGAATGACTGCAAGAAAACAGGCAAGGGTTTAGATTCACAATCACAACAGCAGAAGATCATCCATTCAGTAATAGTTATTAGCAAGATCAGACTTGCAATTTCATTCATTTCTCAGTGTGCGCGGATGGACTGAATAATACGAGACGGTCGTGATAATATCAGCCATGTATGAAGCAGATATACGCCACACAGAGAAGCTGCTACTTGTGTGGCTGCTGCGTTGCAATCAGAGCAAACGTCAAGATGAGTTTGTTTCCGTGATTGTTCATCGTGAACATCACCAAGTCTGATTACAACATCCAGCAGTAAGCGTGTGCAGTGACCTTCATACATGATCCATGATGCACATTCAGCTGCTCTACATGACCTGCTGTGTATGTCCATCTCTAGGAGTAAATGCATCAGTCAGGGTTCCTACACATTTTCCATTTCAAAATTACATACTTTTCCAGACTCAGATTTTTGGACCATATTTAGCATACAGCACTATTTTCAGCTTTATATTTGGTGTATATTATAGTCATCTGTAACTATTTTTCAAGGTTTTTTTAAATTGAGAAACTGTTCACATGCGCATTGGAATTTTTCGCATGCTTACGCATTACAATTTCTAGTTTCCTTTGTGCATCACTGCCATCTTACTATGAATAAAGTGAGAGCATAGATGCACATGAATTAATATAGATCTACTTGCTCAAAATGTGCCTTTCCTTATGGTAGTAGCTCTAATATCAAGGCCTAATGTCCAATTTAGCACATCCTCTGCAGCAGCAGAAAGAAACCATGACACGAAAATTAAAAAGTTCACCTTGAATTCATTTAGTCGTGTTTGACAATGACTACAGAATCATTAAACAGCTGCCATGAAAACACACTTCTTGTATCATAAACTTATTTTCATTAAATTCTTAATTTTCTATTATAAAAAACTAAATGGGGCAAAAGTCTGGAAATGCTAATATTTTTCCATACTCCATGCTTTTTTCCCCATACTTTTCCAGACCTGGAAATTACTTAAATCCAATTCCATACTTTTCCAAACCTCATAGGAACCCTGTAAAGTACTGTAGACATGTGTGTGTGTGTTAAAGTCTCACCAAATCGACTTCTACGGATCATATCAGGCGACACGGGCCTCAGCTTCCTCTCTGATTTGATCTCCTCCAGAATGCGCTCATGCAGGGTGGGAGGATGTTGAGCCTGCGGTTTGAGTTTACGCGCCGCCACCTGAAATCACACAAACATATCATGCACTAAACACCACAGACAGCACATGCAAATCAGCGCATGCAATTGAGTCTCAGTGAACTCACTCTTAAGTGTGTATGACGTGAATAAACAGCACTCACAGGGTTTAGAGGGGGTCTGGACCTGATAAACTCCAGAATAACCTCATGAGCGCTCTTCTTTAACCTTGGAGGAATATCTCCATTCATCTGAGAGAGAAAGAGACAGATCACACACATGCACCTACACTGTAAATAATTAACACAATTTTTTTTTAACCACAAAGACTGTAAAAATGTTACGGTTAAAAATCTGTTTTAACGGCAAGTTATTATATATGATGCAAAACTATAATAGATCTCATAGGACATTTCATGTACTTTTACATAAAACACTGGTAAATGTACAGATTTTGGAGGCAAAAAAGAACAGTCATCTTATAATTTAGAGTGAAAAACCGTAAACTGACATTCCCATATTTCCCTGCGTGACACTTGATGGTATTTTGTTTGAATAATCATGTTTCCTTTTAGTTTTTGTTTTTATATACATTGTCTTATGTTGTTTTATTGATGTATATTAAATTATTTTAGTGTTGTGTGCTACCATGATGGTGTTTTGTATTTGCTTTATATATTAGTATTTATTTATTATTACGGTGGTTATTGGTATATTATACAGGTACAAAATAGATTTTTATTACTTTAGATGGAATATTAACAATATATCAGTTAATGAAATATAGCTTTTTTACTGTAAAATAATGCAGCCCTATTTTTCATACAAATCTCATATTTCTTACAGTGTAGTAGAGGCTCATTTTGGGTGCAAACATCAATGATAATTGCAGCCACTGTCTATTAATATAGTTTAGATATAGTTTGTCATGAACAAGCGATAGATATTTGGAAATTTGTTTTGAATGCAAAAGTTTTTGATTGTTTGATTATTTTTTTGATTATTAAGTTAATGTGTAGTTACATGCATCAAACGAATTTGATCCCACAAACCCATTTTACCCAATATTTGTGTTGCTCAAAAAGTAGAGCAAGACATGAGGCCATGAGGGAATGCATGAATTAAATAATGTACAGCTTGAATGCAACGTAAGTCACTTTGGATAAAGTGACCAAATGCATAAATGCAAATGTAATGTAAATGAAATATGTTCTTACAAATTAATTGATTGAGATTGAAATAAAGTCTTCAGATGGTTGTAAACAGATCCACCAGGGAAGCTCACCATGACCTTGCGTAGCTTGTAGCGTTTGGAGCGGATGTCATCCATGAGCATCTCATACGGCGTGAGCTGGAACTCGATGGGCAGCGGGTTATACTGCCGCTCCTGCACCTTCTTCAGCTTCACGCCGTTCCTCAGATCTCCCATCACCTGCACCCAGAACCACGTCTGACCGCGGCACACATGCGCCAATGCGTTAGACAGACTATTCCAGAATGTTCCAGGGCATTTTCAACATAATACCCATCATAATATTCCAAGGGAATGCATGAACATGATAAAATGGATCATGCTCATTTGTGACCCTGGACCACAAAACCAGTCATAATAATACATTTTTAAAAATTGAGAATTATACATCATCTAAAAGCTGAATAAATAAGCTTTCCATTGATGTATGGTTTGTTATGACAGGACAATATTTGGCTGAGATACAACAATCTGAGGAAAATCTGAGGGCGCAAAAAAATCAAAACATTGACAAAATCACCTTTAAAGTTGTCCAAATGAAGTTCTTAGCAATGCATATTACTGATCAAAAATGAAGTTTTTATATATTTTTGGTAGAAATGTACAAAATAGCTTCATGGAAAATGATCTTTACTTAATATCCTAATGATTTTTGGCATAAAAGAAAAATCGATAATTTTGCTCCAGGGTCACATTTATGTTTCTTATTAAGTATCAACATCCCAGCTAACAAAAATGTGTTCTAAGAATTTTTGCTAATGTACCCATTATGTAATGAAAAGATTATAACAAAACTTTAAGGGACCATTAAAGCCTGGCTCACACTTCAGGATTTTTAGCCCGATATAGCCCCGATTTCCTCCTCCTGAGAATCGGAGGAAAAATCTTGCCGAGCACCTCAATCGGTCCCGATGTTCGCTGCGGATTATCTGGTAATGTGAGGCGTTCACAGATCGAACCTTGCACCTCCCGATCTGCTCGCAAACACAAATCGGGGCCACCCCGATCATATCAAACATGTTTGATATTTCAGATTTAAATCAGGGCTATATGATTACGTCAGTACTTTCACAATAGCCAATGCACAACCGCAAAACAGCTGCTGTCACGTGAGGCGCTCCATCTGACATGATAATCTTAATAACATCATGTAGTGTGTGATGCGCCACCATATTCAAATCTTGTAGTGTGTGCATGTTTAAGATTTGAGGGAAGAAAATCTCCTTATGTGTGTGCTGCAGCCAGATTTCATTATCGGTTAGGATTTTAAAAATCCTGTAGTGTGAGCCAGGCTTCAGTGAACATATTCAATCATTTTGCAAACATTATGGGAACGTTACTTTTGAATGTTCTCTCAACATTCTAAAACATTTAAAAAACGATACACAAACATCCAACTGAAATATTTCAGAAAAAATTTCTATTAACGGATACGAACATTATTAAACACCAAATAACTTTGAATGAACGTTTGTTTATAACTTTGAGAGAACCTTGCCAGATAGTTCCCCGTTAACTGGGATCATCTCAGATGCTTCTCCTTGAATTACATCGGAGAAATAAAAATAAATGCGTCAACTGTTTATAATGTGGAAGCCACGTTTATATATAATGTGACCGATTGTTCACAGATTGTTTCAAAGCAGCTTCACAGTACCTAATAAACAGGAAAATAAATGTTAATGTTGCAAAATTCATCAAATCCACTCTGCAAAGACATTTGTGTCATTATTCAGTTGTCAATGTTGCAAACTTCAATTATGAAGCATACTCAGTTCAGCAGTAAAGCAGCTCAACAGAAGAGAATAGTGTCATTATCCAGCACAGTTCAAGTTTTGTTCTCATCATCTGATGAGTCAGTGCAGTCAAATCACTAGTATTTATGAATATTAATTATCTTTTAAACTAAATTGGATGGGGAACAAATTGAGCCAATCAAATGTCTCCGTTCTTTGAATGGCAGGTCACTTACCCAATCAGCATTCTGCAGCTCATTTAGCTCCCTGCCAGGTTCGTCAACAGTGTCGCCCTCCATCTTACGCAGATTCTGTCCAATCAGAGCGAGACAAAACATTTCAGAGAGCAGCTGAGTCGAGCAGAATCCTCTAGAATCAGTAGGCAGTGCATTTCATTGCAGCTGCTGCATGTGACCAAGTCTATTATTACAGCCGACAATTAGATGAATCTCACCAAAGCTATCAAGAACATGTGCAGGTCTTATTTCACCACAACATCAAAAGAAACAAACAGGAAATTACATTTTGCATAAGGAAACTGAAACCTTCTTTTGCAAATGCACATTTGTCCTTTTTATGAATTTACAGAGTAATGAATTTACAGGTGAGATAAATAAAGGAAAACATATTTTTTTGGCTATAATTTTGGTTTTAGAAAAGGACAACAGAACTTCCTCACATTCACTTGACATGCATGTTTAGTTTTGTCATTTTAAGAAATTTCCCAGAAAATATGAAAATATTTTCAATCAAGTAAAATAAATTTCAAAATATTAACAAAAACTACAATAGCATATCAATGATACTAAAATAACTGATATAAATAGTATATATAATACTGAAAACCACTTAGGTGGTGTTAACTGCTATGTACTTACATTTAAATTAATAATTTGATACAATGTTTTGCAATACAATATGACCACAATAAGTACATTGTACTTATTTTTTGATGTAAGTACATAGTAGTTAAGATCACCTAATATAAAGTGTGAACAAAATTAATAACAGGAAATAAATAAACTAAAACTGAAATAGAAATAAATCCTAAATAGTACTAAAAAACTAATAAAATAATAAAACACATGACAAAAAACTAAAGAGAAATTAAATTAAAACTGAAAAAATATGAAAATAAAAAACAAACTCAAAACATTAATATAAACTATGATAGTTTATAGATAATGCTAAAAAAGAAAGAGGAAATACATTTTGCAAAAGGAAAATTAAACCTGTTTTGTGTTGGTTTGTTTGATTTTTTGCATTCTTTTCCTGACAATTAATGCCTTTTGCACATGCATTTATTTTCTGTTTATGAATTTGCAGAGTAATGAATTTACAGGTGACAAAAATAATGGAAAATATATATTTTTTTGCTATGATAACTGTGATGTTTCTCTGATTTACTTTGATTAACACAAAGAACAGGACAACAGAAGCTCCTCATATTCAGTTGTCGTGCATGTTTAGTTTAGTCATTTAATCTTAAGTCATTTCCCCCTGCAGCTGAGCCCAAACAGTGTTTGGTTTGGAAATAAAAGGCTTTATGGTGCGGTAACAGTAAACCCTCATGGGAACGAGCACTGAGGGAGACGGTTTGTGAAGGCGGAGTGGTTCGTCTCATCTTACATTCAAAACCCCATAAAGAGGTGCTGCAGAGCCACAACAGGAACAGATTTACAGAACGTTAGAGGATGATACAGAATAGCTATTATAGCCCAAAGCATATAAACAATTAGGACTTGAAGGCAGGCTTTAAAGAGGTCATATCAGACTTTTTTCTTAAAGTCCACATATAATGTTAGTCAAGGTTTCTTGCACCAACAGCTGTAATATAGTTTTTCATGATCACTGTCCATCCTCTCTCAGGCCGTTTTTGCTGCTGTGCCTTTAAGACTTCTAGGCAAACACCCTTTTTCATGTGAAATGAGATCAATGAAGACAAATGAGATCAAATAAAATATATTTCCATCTTTCCCAGGTCTGAGTTTTATGTTTCCAGTTTTATATAAGCCATGTTATTTGTCTAACACATTATATAGGGCACAATCAAAGGAAACATGGAAAAGTCACCATAACATCTAAGGTCAAGCCAGCAATAAAACCAGCTGTGACCCTCTTCCATATGACATCATTACTCATATGACATCATTACATTTATTCAATCATAAATAATCTTATAAGAGCAAGAGCAAAAATGTCAAACCACAGATCAGGGATATTATCAAATATATATATATTTTTAATTATTAAAAACATTTTTGCAAATATAAATAAAGCTAAATATTAAATAAAATATTATCATTACCTAAAACTAAAAATAAACCATAAAGAAATGTACTACTTGAAACAAAATTAACATTAACTGAAAAAAAATCTAATATTTAAAAATTTAAAAACTTATTTTATTTCGGCTAGTTGCCAATGCAAAATTTTTCAGAGAGATAAAACTAAATAAACTAAAACTAAGAAGTGAAACTTTATAAAAACTAAATAGATATATTTTTAAACAATAATAATAAAAAACACAATTCAATTATTAAAACTTTAAAATGAAAAAGAATAATAAATAAAAACCTAAAATTACTAACTGGAAATAAAAACTAATAAAAATGACAACAAAATTACTAAAACTTTGACTAAATTTAAAATGAAAACAGAAAAATAACACCTAATTCAAAATATTAACAAAACCTATAATAGAATATAAATTCTACTAAAATAATACTGATGCAAATATAGATGAAAAACTAAAATTATTAACTGGAAATAAATGCAAATTAAAACTGAACTGAAACAAAAAGAAATTAAACCTATATAGTAAAATTTAAAAATAAAATAAAACTAAATTACAAAATAAATGCTACAAAATAAAATGACAAAAAAAATTGAAACTATAAATAAAAGCTAATTCAAAATATTCATAAAAACTATAGTAGTATATAAATAATATATGTCTCAGATATAAATATGTAAATCTACTGGGAGGAGAATGGGATGAATCTCAGGAACATATCATTAAGAATTTAGCTTGATTTTGGGCTGAAGTCCAACCTGTGGATCTGCTCTCACCTCTTTGGCGCTCTGGATCTTCTCCAGGAAGGTGCGGAGCTCTTTGGTCTCGGCGTACAGAGCTCGACACACGGCCTGGTAGTGATTGGGTGCATCGGCCGGCATGTGCAGGTGAAGGGTGCACAGCTACAGACAGAGAAGAGAGCAATTCATTCAGCTACATTCAGTTTCACACTATAATGAAGTTCATGGTAAATTATTCATCACATAGATGTCCGTGTTGGGAATGAACAATGAATGTTTTGAACAGGTCAAGAGGAGACACATTGATCTGTAGCGCGGCATACGAATGTGTCATAAATGAAATAAATGGACAGAAGGTGTGCGGTGAGTCACTCTTGGCTTCATCCTGGCAGCATAACGTCCGTCTGCAGCCCATTAGTGCGACAAAAACATCAACACGGCACTTAAACACACACTCATAAACGCTCACACTGTGAGCAACAGATCACAAAAAAATGTGAATGAATACATGTGTACCAGAGAAAAATAGCTCGAGTGCACTGCATTGTGGGATACAGTTTCATTCAGTGATTAGTAAAGGCACATTAAAGTAACGAAAACACATACATAATGTACGGTATATCTATATAAGGGCCTTTAGAAAAAGTTTATATATTTTCATAATGTATGCATTTTTATTATGTATAACAGAAAGTGATTAAATGTTAAATTAAATCGCCATGACATGAATGGCAAATTTACGTTTTATATTAACCACCTGATATTTGAAATCTTTTATGGAACTTTCGCTTATTTAAAAAGTTCTGCTGTTATGACTCAGATTTTTAAAAAATTATGTTATATTGTAACATTAATATTTTAAACCATTTGCACAGTATGCACACACAAACAAACATACAAACCTTTGGAATAATTAAGATTTTTTAAATGTTTTTGAAAGAAGTCTCTTCTGCTGACCAGAGCTGCATTTCTTTGATCAAAAATAATAACAGTAAAATTGTGAAATATTTTTAGAATTTAAAATAACTGTTTTCTATGAGAACATATCGTAACATGTAATTTATTCCTATGATCAAAGCTGTATTTTCAGCATCATTACTCCAGTCTTCAGTGTCACATGATCCTTCAGAAATCATTCTAATATGCTGATATTAAATCAACTTAATTTTGCACATTGAATTTGCACAAGGACAGCACTGAATATCTGATTAGTCAATTATTTAAAGATAACAATTGTTAGATTAAGTGATTATCATAGTAGTTGTTAGATGCAGCTAGTCATGTGACATCCCTGTTGCATAATGCCTACAGTCAGTTACTATAAAAGCCTATGATACCTTGATGATGTCCCGGTAGCCGCGGATACGGCAGGGGTGGGCGGGATCCCCCTCGCGGTCATCCTCGTCTTCCTCAGTGGCGGCGTAGCCTTCATCGGCGCAGAAGTCGCTCTCTGTGTTGGCCACGTTGGTCATGAGGTCGATGAGCTGCTCGAGCGGTGGACTCAGCTCTCGCTCCTCGCTCTCCTTCAGTCCGTAATCCAGAGCCTTATAGATCATGATGCCCAGAGACTCGATCACCTGCACACAAACACAACCCAACGACGCATTAACTGCAAGAAAAGCATTTTAATAATCAGTATGTTTGTGTTGTTTTTCACTAAAAATATCTGAATGTGCTTCAAACTACACTGAACAAAATTATAAACACAACACTTTTGTTTTTGGCCCCATTTTTCATGAGCTGAACTCAAAGATCTAAGACTTTTTCTATGTACACAAAAGGCCTATTTCTCTCAAATATTGTTCACAAATCTGTCTAAATCTGTGTTAGTGAGCACTTCTCCTTTGCCGAGATAATCCATCCACCTCACAGGTGTGGCATATCAAGATGCTGATTAGACAGCATGATTATTGCACAGGTGTGCCTTAGGCTGGCCACAATAAAAGGTGAAGATTGTTGGTAACCAAACAGTCTATGATAGCCATTGACTTCCTTAGTATTTTTTTCCATTCTATGGAAGTCAATGGCTACCATCAACTCTTTGGTTGTCAACATTCCTCCAAATATCTTCTTTTGTGTCCAACAGCTGAAAGAAATTCATTAAGGTTTGGAGTGACGTGAGGGTGAGTAAACAATGACAGAATTAAAAAATTTGGGTGAACTATCCCTTTAAGGCTTGTGTTTGATAATATAACTTAAAATATCTTGAAAATATTTCTGGTCCATACAGTGAAAAGTTGGTGAATTCTGGGAATTCTAGTGCACTGGAATGAGTTTGACTTCTTAAGAAGTGCACTTAATACTCAAATAGGGATATTAGAGACACATTCTTAATCGACACAGATGCACCAAACTAAATCGTAAAGCCTTTCTTAGTTTATTTTTATTTTTTTAAATAAGAACATCAAATACACAACACATTTCGTGCCACAAGAACCCTAATGCCTCCAACAACAGCAGGTTTCAGGTTTTTCTTTCAGTCAATCCTGATGCAGTGAAACTTCCTCTGTGACCTGATATGGTGAAACTAGTCTGCTTATATTGTGTAAGGCCTGTTAAAACACCTGTAAATGGCTGTAAGGCGTCAACAAAACCTTAAAAGGGTTTGGTTTCTTATATCACACTTATACATAGTGTGTCCTGACTTTACTTTAGAAACCAAACCTGTAACCTGTGCTCAAAATAATCTTGGGTTGTATGTTTGAGAAAGAGTTCACATTACATTACAGTCAAACTGGAGTCAAATACTGTTGAGTTTGACTGGACACACGACCTTTGATATCATCAAAAAGATATTTTCTTCTCGCTTATACGAGCGGATAATCAGACCAGTCCTGTGACCCATTTTTTGGGCTGTGATGGACCAGTTGAGAACCACTAAGATAACAGGACAGAGATGAGATCTATTCGGTCACATTACTGAATGACTGTTAGTTACAATTGTTAGGCTATTTAATGTAAAAACAAGCAGCCAAATTAACAGTCCTCATTTTCTTTCCAAGCAGAACATTTGCATTTGACTTATTGTTTATTTTCTAATATGCAATGAAAAAATTTAAAAGTCACACAAACACACACTGCCGTTAAAAAGATTGGGATCAGCAAGATTTTTTCTTCTGCTCACCAAGGCTGCATTTATTTGATCAAAAATACAGTAAAATCAGTAATATTTTGAACAATTATTACAATTTAAAATTGCTGCTTTGTGTGTGAATTTATTATAAAATATAATTTATTCTTGTGATCAAAGCTGAATTTTCAGCATCATTACTCCAGTCTGCAGTCTCACTTGATCCACTGTTCATCAATTCAATGCATTTTTGCTGAAGTATTAATTTATTTTAAAAACTTTTAAACAGCTGTGTATGCAAAATGAAATGGAATTATTAATTAAAATGGATCAATACTAGCTATCACAAGAGAGATGTACAGTTCTGAGTATTTGATCATCTATATGCACATATACCAATGAGCACCACAAATAAAATGGTCTTTACACTGGTTTATAATATAATAAGATGTTCCTTCCTGTATTTTATTCAGAGTTTAAGCATCTTTCCACATGGTTAATAATAAAATCTTTTGCCCTTAGATGGCCTGTGATCAAAACTCATATGCAACTTCCATCCCGGGGTCCGTCCAGTCATAAAGAGCGCTTTGTTACTCTTTATGATGTTAATCAGACCCCAACAGTTTACCAACAGATTCTTAAGAAGAATTTCATCCAGAATGCAGGAGCCTGCAGTGAAGTGGACAACAGACTCATTCACTGCGATATCCAGCAGCCCATTACATCCACAAACACAACCACTGTAATAACTGCTTCAGTTTAGAAACTGATCATTAACCCTGAGAATCTCATAAAGAAAATAATCAAGACCGAGGTTATGAAGAGCAACTGATGCTCTGTCTAAACAAAAGATAATAACCAAAAGCAAATACGGGAACTGCATCTAGTTCATGTGTCTGATGGATGTCAAATAACCCAGTCCAGTGCAGTATGCAGATTACTCTGCACTACTAAAACAGAAAGAGACCGACTGAATGAAATAAAAAGCGACCGAACACAGAAAACCCAGCAGAATACACGGTTCTGCTTCTGGAGGTCTAGTGCAGTTTGATATTAAATGCCTTGCACAAAACTCTGAACTCTTCTTGCTGTCTGTCAGAGAAAGCTTCTGGAAAGCTGCTTAACAGGGATTTGACTATGGACTGAAGTCTCATACACACATAAGATGGGTGTGTTTGTGTCCTTATACACCAGCATGCAGTGCTAGACCTGTCACTGCTTCTGTCAGGGACACGTCCTAATAAAAACACATTAAAGTGACAATTATTCACATTACATAAGAGCACTGAGCATATAAACTACATCCAAACGGACATGTTTCTGGACTATTGAATGATTGATATATACACTACTGGTCACAAGTTTGACTGCATTTTAAAATATAATTGATATAATTCAGCAGAAAATCAGCATTGATCAGCATGATTTCTGAAGGATCATGTTACACTAATAATGCTGAAAATTCAGTTTTTATAACAGGAATAAATTTAACATATATTCACATAGAAAACAGTTCTTTTAAATAGTGATAATACTTTTACAGTTTTTTACAGTTATCAAATAAATGCAGCCTTGGTGAACAAAATAAATTGGCCATTGACTCACAGCGACTGAATTAAGCTGAGCCGAGCTACGTCCATATATATATAAAAAACACTCAAGTACGTCACGCAGTCAGCTCTAGTCGAACTACTGAACACATCATAAACCTGGAAGGTCAAAGATGCTTGGGATGCAAACAGTGATCCTTCGGGTCTATATGTCTCTAATTGGCCTTTAAATGTCACCAGCTGCCGACATCAAATTAATGAACTTGTGGAGTGACGAACTGGCCGAGAGACCAGAGAGAGCAGAAAACATGACCTGGTGCTGAAATCTCACATCTGAATATAGAAGAACACAGATGGGCTGCAAACGTCTCTAAGCTGCAGGAGGTAATGTGGTAATAGAGCTGCTTATACTCTATTCAACTATTTAAAACTTCTGTTAAATGACATAAAGCTGATATAAAATCAAATATAAATACTAGATGAAAAATTATTTTCATTTAGTTTAACACACTAACATGCCAACAACTGTAAATAAATAAAATTTAAAACTAAACCAAAACTAAAACTGAAATAAAAATGAAACATAGAAAGCAATAATAATAATAATAATAATAATAATAATAATAAAATGTGTTACTTGAAATAATAAAATATTATAAAATAAAATATTATTTTATTAATATTTGTATTCATAAAATATTATTAACATTAGACAAAAAAAAAACTAAAACTGAAATAAAAATAAACCAAACCTAAAAAAAATGTTTTAATTTTTTTTTATTGAAATAAAGCTAAAATAAAATAAAAATTAGGATGAAAAACTAAAATGAAAAACATTTCTAATTTTTGTTTAACTTGAATGACTAAATTAAAATGACTAAGCTGTATAAAACTGAACTAAAATAAATTTAACCTAAAAAGCAATACTAAAATAAATTAATTAATACAATTGACAAAAGCACAATACAAATTTTCAAGAAATTAAACTTAAATTAAGACAAAAACTGAAAATATTAACATAAAAACTAATTCAAAAATGTTAATAAAAACTATATCAAAATCTTTAATACTTTAACAACTGTATAGCAATGTCCTGGCAACCACCCACAACACCCCAGCAACAGCTGGAAACACTTTCACAAGTTACAGATATATGTCCATACTGAATTAACAAGCATGTTTCTGCTCATTCACAGATGCTCACGCTGTCATGAGGAATGAGCCGTGGCGTTACTGTGCATCACTCACCTGTGTGGAGGATCGGCTGGGATTACGCACACCTGTGGGAGAACAGAAGAGATGACAGTCAGCAACAGATGAATAAGAAGACAGACGACAGCTTAGAGCGCTCACTACATCCCTTATGTAACTGACTGTACAATCCGCAGCGCTGTTTGTTCTTACTTAAAACACACTGACGGCTGCAAACGGGATGCAGATCATCTTTATGCATCTGACAACTATCAAAGGAATAGTTCACCCACAAATGAAAATTTAAATATAATGTACTCACCCTCAGATCATTCTTCATCAGATTTGGGGAAATGTAGCATTGCATCAGTGTCTCAGCAATGGATGCTCTGCAGTGAATGGGTGCCGTCAGAATGAGAGTCCAAACAGCTGATAAAACATCACAATAATCAACACCACTCCAGTCCACTAACTCCACTAAAATGTTTTAATGCTGGATTTGTTTCAGCTTTTGTGTTCTCCAGATGTTAATTGATGGACTGGAGTGGTGTGGATTATTGTGATGTTTTTATCAGCTGTTTGGACTCTCATTCTGACGGCACCCATTCACTGCAGAGCATCCATTGCTGAGACACTGATGCAGAGACACATTTCTACAAACCTGATGAAGAAACAAACTCATCCTAATCTTGGATGACCTGAAAGTGAGTACATTTTCAGCAAATCTTCATTTTACCGCCAACCTGAGAGTATCAGACTATGTCAGTTGGTTTTTATTGAATATGCAAAAACACATGACAATTCCGAAATCCACTTAATCTCAGACTATTTTTTTTGCAGCAGGACAAGGCAAATTCAGCAAAGAAACAGATCTCTCCTTATTCTGCAGTCGACAGCGAATGAGGAACATGGCACTTTTGACAAAGCAACAGCTCTGCCTGGAAGCTGCAAGACATATCGATCTTGACAGCATGTCTCATGCGAGAAGGCAATGACAGTGGCATTTATTAAAAGGCAAAGTGAGCACCTCTCCTCTAGGAATATCTCAGAGATCTGCAAAGTATGCAATGAAAAGTCATAAATCTCAATACTAACTCATGCATTTGTCATCAAACGATCTGTGCTGCCCCACATTCATTTTATATCTCTATACTCTTACTGTACGACAACTATGGAATTATTCTCCTATAGTGAAACATCTGACGACACATAACTGCAAACTCCATTTAGTCTCCTGAGCAATGAAAGAGAAATATTGCTCTGAGCAATAAAATCATCCTCTGGAAAGGCATCAGTTAAATCCATCTGTAATAAATATCTCAATCGTCTAAACTGTGGATAAGCTGCACAGTGAGCATATTTCATTATTATCAGCAGCACTTCAACACATGAAACGATTAAAGCATTATGGATATAGCAAGGCCTAAAAAGATTTTAACTTCATTCTCCATTCAACACAGGTGCCTAGCAGGTCAGTTTTAGACCAGTGTTATTTTAGTATCATTACTATTAGATACAGAGATAGAGATACTATTATAGTTCCTATTAATATTTTAAATTGGTTTACTTTTTATATTTTCATTTTAGTTAACATTTTAGTAATTTTGTTGTGCATTTTGTCATTTATTAGATTTTAAATATGTATATACATTTTTTGGTATTAATTTTTATTTCAGTTTTAATTGCTTTTTGTACATTTATTTTAGTTATTTTAGTTTAAACTAAATGAAAATGAGAAATGATGCCTGCAACAGGGTTACTATAGTTAACGAAAACCTATATTTTGTTTGTGGAAATAAAATAAACTTCAAGTGACAAAAAGTGACTTTAAAAACTACTACTTTATTCTTAATTATTTTATTTCAGCTAGCTGACAAGGCAAAAATGTTCATGTAGTTTAACTTTGATGCAATAAAATAACTAAAACTGAAATAAAAAAAACATAAACTAACAAAAATAACCAAAACACACAAAAAAATGAAATTAAAATATTAAAATTAATTCAAATATGAAAGAAAACTGTAGCTGAAATAAAATAAACAATACGTTTTCAAGTTTTTTGTGTTATTTTATTTCAGTTAATGTTTATATTATTTCAATTAACAATTTTATTTTTTTGTGCTTTTAGCTTTAGTTAACTATCATGACTTTGATAGATTTTACACATACCCTAAATACCCTAATCATAAATAGGTTACCAAATATCATGGGCTACTGGGTAGTGTTAGTACATAATGTTGATAAAGTCGCACACCGAGCGGAAATAGCAGACATATTTCATTTGAACCAGTAGTGAAATAACATTTCACACACAAAAGCATTATGAATATGCAATTTCTGCACAGCACAGGTCCTGATCAGGCTGTGAAGTGTTTATCAGCATGTGCATCAAAAAGCAACTAAAACTGTAAACAACGGTGACTGTGGGCACTTCCATTGCTTTTATGCTTCATTTATGCTGCCTTGTGTTTATTTTAGACTCGGTAACGTTACTCAATTTAGTGCACTGATTGTACTGGCCTGCTAATAAAGGCCTATTTCACAATCTCACGTGTTACATAATACATCAGTGCTGTCAAAAACATACAATGCACAAAATGTGAAAAACAAGATATTAGGACCATGACACAAATGCATAGCATTTAACATCTAATTCTTGCACATAAGCTGATTCATGCATATTTTGTAATGCAGAACACTAATGGATGCAACTATAGGCTATAGCCTATATAAGCTGTTTCAAAACATTTGCACCCAAATCCATGACAGTTAACACCTATTAGGCCTATGCATGGAAATGCACATGCGGATGTGTGTGTAATGAATGCGGAAGGTGTTGATTTGTCACCTGATCTGTCTCCGGAATGAAACCGCACCGATCCGTCTTTATAGATCCTGACATGTCCCGCTCCTCCGGTCCCAGCAGAATCCTCCAGAAACGAGCGACAGCACTGGTAACACACAGCCCACGCCTGCTCCTCGTTGATGGGCTGCTTATAGAGATGTAAAATCTCGTCCAGGGACAGATGGTCCTCATCCTCACTGTCCATGATGGGACGCGCATCATCATCGTCCTCCTGCTCCTCTATCAGCCTGTGTCCGTCATCATCATCATCTTCATCTCTCCTGCGAGCCATCGTCTCATCCTATCATCCAGAGAGGAGAGGAGTGCTGGAGATCAAGCACCTGCGCTCGGTGTGATGCTGATGATGCTCAGAAACGCGAAGCTACGTCTAGCGAGGGTCTAAAAGTAGGCGGGGCTTATTTTAAAGCGTTTACGTTTGAAAATAAATGTATATGTGTTTATCGAAGTATAAATCATCTACTTTGCATATCGAAGCAAATTATGATACACAGCACAATACAATACAATAATGTACAATTATTACTCAAGTTTTACATTTTAAATTTGACATTTTATTCTCAATCTTCATTTGACCCTCTAACTTTAGCACTCTCTATTCTAACTCTATTAGTTTTCTTTTTTATTTATATATAAAAAACAATACTTGCCCCTTTAACACGTCTATTTCTATCCTAAATACTTGTTTTCTTTTTATTTATTATAAAACTGACCCTCTAACACTAGCGTTCCCTATTATTTTTTATTATATCTACTTGTTTTCTTTTTATTATATAAAAATAATTAAAAAAAAACCTTGCATACTGCTAACTGAGACTTGCCACAGCACTCACATTGCATTGCTTCTATTGTCCTGATTTAAGTCGCTTTGAATAAATGACTAAATGTAAATGTTATCAAATGATCTATTATTTTAAAGCATCGATGTCATGCATCGCTTGTTACTTTTCTCAGCGCTGGCCAGAATGGACCAATCAGAGTGGTTTGTGATAACAGGTACGTGTTTTTACTAAATACATTTATAGAAATCGCTGAGGCGAATTTTTATTTTTATGTCAGATTAAAAAAACGTATACATCATAGATTTAAACGATTATATGTTTTAGAGTATAAAGATCTCGAGTAATATATAAAGCGTCCTGAGCTCTTCAGCGGAAATAAATCAGTATTGCATCAAGAATAACTCGCAAATGTTTTATATTCTTTGAAATTTCACACCGTTTTGACGATCAAATTACATATCAATTATTACAACTCCAATTCTATAATATATTTAAATAACACATGCTCACATTCAGTTGTTTTGGAAGCATTTAGCTGTCAGATTTCATATTTCATATTCATCATACACCGAAACCGGATTTGTCCTTCTTTCTATGGATGTGGCTGGAATTATTATTATTATTTTTAATGATGATCGCAGTCATATGTGATTTGTTTTGGGGAGAAAATCAAAATCTGTGGCCTGAGGTGGCGTTGATTTGCCACCAGAGGGCGATACAACATTTCTTTACATACTTTCTCATTTGAGCGCTTTACCTGTTTAATGATTTGTTTAAGGAATATTTCCATAACTTCAAGCTGTCATTAGATGAAATATATTTCTGGTGTAGTTTGACAGCGTCCTCCTCTCCTGTGTTGACAGATTAAAACTGTCGCTGTTGCTTAGTAACCATCCCCAGACAAACGTTCAAACACGCTTACGTAATTAATATTCATGAGCTAAGCCGTTAGATTGGCTAATTCACCAACTGACTCGCCAACGTCTGGTTTTCAGCGAATCAGACGCGTCTGCGTCCCATTACGTATTTAATATTCATAAGGCTATTCTAGTTCTGCGCATGCGCTTCTGAAATCCAGCTTCAAAACAATGGCGGAGGGCGGTTTGATCACAACAGAGCAGTGGATCAGAGATAAACTCAGCCTTCAGCACAGCTGTTTAGGTAAAACACATTATATAGTTACATATATTATATAGGCATTATCTGATTAACTGATACTTTGAATCATGTATCGCAGCGGATGTCCGATCGTTGACTCTTCCAGGAACATATGAAGGGAAAATCTGTCATTTAGGAGCATCCCTGAAGAACTTTGTTCGTCTGAAATCACTGGATCTGTCCCATAATGCACTGCGCACAGTCCAGGTCAAAATACATATTAATATAGTTCACACAAACTATTATTTATGTGCTTTTGTCATATAATTTACAATAATTTTCTTATTAATTAACATAGTTTACAGAATCAATTATATATTTGCTTTTGTCGTAGGTTATATTATATAAAAACTTTATTATTAATTTATTAACATGACTCGGACATGTTTTACTGGTATACTTAATAAATGTGAGTATACAAATAAAACTATATATATAATTGACTGCACATCTGCAGATTTATAGTGTTGTGTATCTGTCGTGCTGATGTTTGTAGGGGATTGAGCATTTGGAGCTGCTGGAGAGACTGAATCTGTACTATAACAGACTGGCGTCTCTGCAGGACATCTTTTCTCTGCACAAGCTGCAGAATCTGAAGGAACTGGACTTGCGGCTCAATCCTGTGGTCAAGAAACACCCGCACTACCGTTTGTACCTGGTCCACGCAATGACCAAACTCCGCAAGCTCGGTGCATCATCTGTCTTCTCTCTGTTGCTGTGATGCTAGGATCAAACACATCCGTGTTTAGAGTATGAACATGTGTTTTATGATCCTCTATTGCAGATGAGTGTCCGGTGCGAGACAGAGAGAGAAAGGCGGCTCTCATGCATTTCTCATCAGAGGCAAATCTAGACACTAATCATAAGAAACATGGTTTAATACAAGACACACCGTGCAGGTAATGATCCTATAAGCACTGCTGTTATCGTTAACTAAAACTATTAGAAATGTTTATTTTAGTTGAAATAAAATGAAATATAATTATTAGATTACAATTTTAAAATAAGAAAACATAGAAAAACTCAAAATGAAATTGACTACTTGAAATAAAATAAGTAAAATAAAAATAAAGCTATATAGAAATATCTAGATGGGAAAAAATCTCGTTTAAATCTAACGAAAAACACTCCTTTTTAGTCTGGCTTTCTTGTAATATTTCATATAGTTTTGTTTTTATCATTATTGATTGTCTATTTTATATTTTTTACATTTTTAATGTTATCGTTCTAATCTATTTTTATTTGTTATTCTATTTTTAATGTCATTTGCTTGTTCTTTCCTGTAAAGCACTTTGAACTGCATTGATTTGTTTGGAAAAGTGCTATATAAATACAATTTGATTGATTGATTGATAAAAAAAAATAGAATTTGACTAAAATTCAAATGTAAACTGAATATGCAAAAATAAAAGTTTATTTTATTATTAATGTAATGGCATATACATAATACTAAATTGAAGTCACACACAGTTTGTGGTTTTCAGAGGTCATTGAGTATCGGCGCTGTTTTGCAGAAGTAGTGAGCTCAGAATAAAAGCGATGCAGAAGATGATGAAGATGCTCTCGCTTCTTGAGGGGAACGAGGAAGCTGCGCTGAATGATGTTTCTAGAAAGACGTGGAATAGCAAGAGACCTGAAACTCTCTCCGTCTGCTTTGAGAACGAGTGCAGCCCTCGTCTGTTACAGCGTAAAACACACTGCGTGATCATCACTGACTCAAACACTATACACTGCATACTTGGCTAATATTAAATATATAAACGCATAACACTCCTGTACCATATTTAATAATACATGACACATATTATACTTTAATGTTTGTGTACATATTATCTATGTCTGTAATTATTTTCCTTTTTTGTATTTAGAAAATCCTTCAGAATCAGATATTATATCATTAATCAATGATCCTGAGTGCGAAAGGTTACCAAAACAAAACCAGGTGCGTCGATTCATTCATTATATAAAATCATTTTAAAAGTTTCTGATTTTAGGTTTGAAAATTATGAAAATGCATATAAGAAATTAAAAAAAAAATTTAAATTTAAATATTAGCATTGTATTTTTAAGTGTACTAAAAAATATGAGAACTTATGTGCACCCCTCCATATTAATATTTATTATGCTATATTACATTATTATTAGTAAATTATATAATTAGTTATATACATATATTTTCCTGTCTGTCATGTAGGAGTCAGTTCCCAAGAGCTTGGATTATAAAAAAGGTGAATATTGTGTTATTCCACTTCTGTCCACAAGGGGTGACATTTCTCTTATTTCTACCTTCAACCTGATATCTACTCAGTACTGCTGGGGAATAATTGTATTTTTCTGATTGTTGACACTATTAGAGGCTCCTGCTGGTTCTCAGAGAGTGACGTTTGAGAGCCGGAGTCAGACTCACGCTACGGTTCGAGGAGAGAGCGTCTTTACACCACATCCTACAGACATGCGGTCCGCTTCGCACGGTACTTCAGTACTAGTCTAGTCACTTTATGAATTCATTTTAATCCAGCTGTCTCATAAACCATGCATATTACAAATATTGTTGTGCCTGTAACTAATTGTTTTTGTTAAAGTGCCAAATGCATAAATGTAAATACAAATAATGCACTTTTTTGTTGTTGCAGAGGATGAATGCACAGCCCTTAAATGGCGAAACCAGCTTCAGGACAGAGCAAATCCAGTCCTGCATCCTCCCAGATTAACCTACCAGATCACCTCATCGGCATCGGAGAGAAAACACAAACCACAAAAGGTTTGTAGGCTGCAGCTCCTCAAACACAAACAGCTTTAAAATCGACTTATTTATCTGATTGCATGCTTTTTAGGGTGCCTACAGGAAGCCCATGGAGCTGCTCCTCAGCATGATGGAGGAGCTCTGGTCTGGGAAGAAGGAGAATCAACAAAACAGGACGTTCCTCAGTAAGTGATTCTCTCCATAACAGAGCAATCCATAACTAGTGAACTAGTCTCGCTAATCCAGTGCTTTCTATCCAGTGAAGATGGTTCAGATCCTCAGCATGATGGAGCAGGAGGTTGTGGGAGGAGAACAGGAGATACAAACTCTGAAAGAGATGCTCAAAGCCTTGAAAACACGGACTGAATTACAGGAAAAACAGCATCGGTCTGAGACTGAAGATCTCAAACTCCAGCTTCAGCAGGCGCAAGAGTCCATCGTAAGATCATTTCAATCTGTTTGTCTTATATTGAGCTAGCACATTAAGAAAAGCCCAGTGAATTATGTCCGTATGATTTGTGTGCCATATTCCAAATTTTCAGAAGAAATAGCTGAATATGGCACAAAAAGCTATCGTAGGATTTCAGAAAAAGAAGGAATCTGTGACTCTGGACCACAAAACCAGTCTTAAGTGTCAATTTTTCAAAACTGAGATTTATACATCATCTGAACGCTGAATAAATAATCTTTCCATTGATGTATGGTTTGTTATGATAGGACAATATTTGTCTGAGATACAACTATTTGAAAATCTGGAATCTGAGGGTGCAAAAAATTTAAATATTGAGAAAATCTCCTTTAAAGTTGTTCAAATGAAGTTCTTGAAACTAATCAAAAATGAAGTTTTGATATATTTACGGTAGGAAATGTACAAAATATCTTAATGAAACATGATCTTTACTTAATATCCTAATGATTTTTGTCATAAAAGTAAAATGTATAATTTTGATCCATACAATGTATTGTTGGCTATTGCTACAGATATACCTGTGTTACTCATGACTGCTTTTGTGCTTCAGGGACACATATATACACAAAATGGCCCTTGAAATGCAGTGTTGGGGGTAACACATTTTAAGTACATAATCAGATTACTTTTTTCAAGTAACTAGTAATGTAAAACATTACTTTTCAATTCACAATGAAATATCAGTCAAGTATACAATGAATTAAAGTTATAAAGTAACACAAGTTACTTTTTCTCATTTATTGACTGACATCCGTCCTGTCCTCCAATCCTTCAGCCTGGGGCTTGTTCATTTCACTTTTGGTGTAAAAGGGCCTTTACCATTGACAAAAATACAACTTTTGGGTTTTTTATTATTAAAGGCAAATAAGCAAGCCCAGCCCAGATGACAAAAAGTAACGTAACACATTACTTTCCATAAAAAGTAACTAAGTAACGAAATATTATAATGCATTACTTTTAAAAGTAACTTTCACCAACACTGTTGCATATCAGGATTTATAAAAACTAATATGGAAATATTTGAAATAGCGTATGGAAATGATATGCCCCTTTATAATATTATATGTAAACTTGCCCCTTTTAGACTTGCACTGTTTAAAAAAAAAAACTAACACTAGCTTCTCTATTCTATTTGTTTTCTGTTTTCTTTTTATTTATTATACAATTAACAAAAAGCAAAAAAGGCCTCTAAAACTAGCTTGCTCTATTCTTTTTCTATGGTTTTCTTTTTATTATAAAAAAACAACAACCTTGCTTGTGTGCTGTGTTAAGCTAACTTTGCATATCATTGCTCTTTTGTTGACTTTGATTTCTTCCATTTGCACAAGTACAGTTTTACAAGTCTAAAAATTTGGCAAACCTGCCTTTAGTGCATACGCAGACTTGGGATGGAATCTACACCAAGTTTGGTGGGGTTTTTTCTTCCTTTTGTTAAAAGTAAAATGCGTTGGCAGTGATGCCTGCTGTTGTCTTTAATACAGCAAGCCCTTAATGAACAGATGAAGAATGTGCTGGAGGAGAACGTGTCTTTACAGAAACGGCTGATCAAAGCAGAAAACAAGCTACTGGCGTCTCGGCTGAAGAAGATGCCAGACACGCAGGACAGAGGTCAGTGTCTCAATACTTAGTTTTCAAGTTGATGAAATAAAACAGGTTATTAATGTTTGTGCTGGTGGATTTTTAGGACAGCAGACGGCCTCTGAGGAGTTAAACGTGAAAAGACACTCAATTCAGGAGGGAAACGGAGCGAATGAGCCGCAGGAGAGCTACAGGTCTGTGTCAGGACGATCCAAAGGCTACACAGCTATAAAAGCCACCAGCCTTGGTGTTGATTTGGTCTTTTTTGCAGGTCTTTGATTGCCAGAAACGAGTGTTTGCTGCAGCAGCTGGAAGAGGCTCTGATGAACTGACTGCTGCAAATGAAGAACGCTCCTCCAATAGACAGCTAGTTTTGATTTATTATAAATCGGTCCTTTACAAGATGGAATATACAGTTATACCTCGTATGTAAATGACTTTAGTTTTATACACGCTCTAAAGCAGTATGGCTTCTGTTTATTTCCACATCTGAGAATCAATCACACATGCATATCTTGAAGTTGTGCAAATTTGCTTGTTTGGTTTGTTCAACCAGGGTAGTTTTCTATTCAGACAGACCTTAAACAGGATTTCTGTGCATCCTAATTAGTCTTAATTTGCCCTTCCACAAATTAAGTCCTTAAAAAGTCTTAAATCAGGGCAGAAAGTCTTATATTCATGAAGGCGTAGCATTAATTGTCACATGAATATCTTATTTTCCAATATAAATATTTAAACATCCTTAAACCAAGATACATTTACTTAATCTTGTTTTCAGAGTTCATGCTTAAAACAAGAACAAATAATTATGAACCTCATTCATTTTTGAAATATTTAACTAGATTTCTTATCTTGTCATTTTGCTTCTCAATGTATCTTGATTTAAGAAACCCTTTGATATAGGCCTTACATTTTCTTTTAATTGGTCTGACAAATGTCTTAAATTGACCTTCATAAAACCCACAGAAACCCTGGTAAAGTCTCAAATCCAGAAAAACTTCCATGTGACAACTAGCCCCGATCTCCACTACTGCAGAACACAATCGCTCGAGGAAATAAAGAAGAACCAGGCAGTTTTTTTATTCAATAAGATGCTACAAAACACTGAGACGTTAAAATCGCTTTACCATCACAATATGACATGCATATCAGGATACTGCAGAACATTAAAAAACATTTAAAAAAATATGACAGTATTGTTCCTCAAAACGGATGGTTAACAGTATTTGGCATTAAGCACACAAAACATTAAAATCATACGTTAAATACAACAACATATATACTTATTTGTGGTTTGTTATCATAAATATGAGTCACTTTCTGCGGGAGAGCTTGACATTTATGATCCGTAGCCACTATTCTTATCTGAAAATAGATGTTCTGTAGAAGAATATGTCCTGTACACTCTCACTCCTCCCTTCTTCGCTCCATAGACATGGACAATATCACAAAATATTAAAGTTCAGGGTTCCCACCATCACATAAATATCAGGGAGTTCAAAATACCTCAAAATACCTTTTTTTTTTTTTTTTTTAAAGTGAATCAGTGATTCACAAATCTGTTTATCACATAAAAAATGTTAGGGAATTCTACATTCGTGTTTTCCAGATTTTCCTAAAACAATGCATATAATGAATGTAGATTTTACTAGTAATGCAAATTTTAAAATATTAAATGAACTGAATATTGTGCTTGTATTGAGTAAAACTTGTTTGCAAGCCATAAAGTGGCCTGATTTCTTTTGGGCGTTCACAAATCAGTTTGGAATGATTATTTTAAAAATCCACATCCAGTATTCACAAGCGACTGGAAATCTCATGGAAGCCACTGAAGTGTGGGAACCCTGATGGTTGGATCTCGTCCAGCGTGTTCAGATGGCAGTGTGTTTATAAATAAATCCGAACACTAGTCATGGTAAAGGGAATGTAGTCATTTAGACGTATATCATGCCAGCGTTAGTTACAGCATGCCACTTCTCATGTAAACATTGTTCTGTAGGCAGAAACACTGCACGTACGAAAAAAACTACAAAGTGCCTCAATATGACATGTTAAATATAACAAGTGCTTTTCAAACTAAAACCACAGCAGAATACAAAATACCTTTTAATATTTCATTTGCAGCTTGATCTATTGCTGATAAACAGGCCCAGACACAACCTGCAGGCTTAATGCTGCATAATGGATTTTAATATGGTAAAATGAGCTAATAATAAAGCTTAGAGTAGGCAGAAAGATAATCAGATTAGCCAAAGTATTTCATAAATGAACAAGCAATTTGCATGTTCAAAAATAATTCAGCGCTGCAGATTCTGTGTGGGTCTGATTATACGTGTATACCTCAGCCAACTATTTGTTTTTGTCATGTTTGGCCAGAGCTTTTAGTTCAGGTGCCCAGAGGAGTCTTGTAAGGACGGTCTGCCCTGTTTCCCGCTGGTTTGACATTATTCTGTCCATATTGAGGTATGATAACGCATGGGTCAGATATGATGGTGTTTCTTTTCACATACTATAGTTAATCATTCCACAGTTAAAACACACAGGCAGTGTTTCATATTATGCCATTAGAAGCATTAGAAATACATAGTTATGCCATCAATACAAAAAACATCGACCAAACTACTAGATATACAATCTTGAGCACCAGCGGTCAGTTCTTTATGCATCAAACAATAATTTACGATGGTTGGACTTTTGGTTGTTTTAAAATATATATGAAATGCAAACAAAATCAGTAGGGTTTTGAATTTTTTAAAGGTTTTTTTTTTAAAGAGTTTAAAATCTAAGTAAATGAGACGGGGAAGCAGAACCAAATGATTATCAAGTCAGTTTTTTTGCATTAGTTCACCAAAAAATTTAAATTTGCAGAAAATATCCTCACCCTCAGGTCATCCAAGATGTGGATGAGTGTGTTTCTTCATCAGATTTGGAGAAATGTGTCTCTGCATCAGTGTCTCAGCAATGGATGCTCTGCAGTGAATGGGTGCCGTCAGAATGAGAGTCATCTGATAAAACATCACAATAATCCACAATTAATCCACGCCACTCCAGTTCAGCAATTAACATCTTGAGAACACAAATGTTTGTAAGAAACAAATCCATCATCAACACATTTTTAACTCAAATACGAGTCCATAATCCATAATAACACTTCCTTCAGTGAAAATGATGGATTTGTTTCTTTTGTCTTAAGATATTAACTAATGGACTGGAGTGGTGTGGATTATTGTGATGTTTTTATCAGCTGTTTGGACTCTCATTCTGACGGCACCCATTCACTGCAGAGCATCCATTGCTGAGACATCTCTCCAAATCTGATGAAGAAACAAACTGAGGGTGAGCACATTTACAGCAAGTTTTTATATGAATCTGTCCTTTAAATTATGTGTAAATTAGACAAAAACATTTAAATATATTTTATCTTGGGCCTGAAACATACTCTAAATGCATGACCACAGAATGCTAAAGCCATGGCATTGATTCCCTAGGCAATGCATTGATCAAATTTAGACCTGAAATGCAATGCAAGTTGCTTTGGATAAAAGCATTTGCCAAATGCATTCAAATATAAATGGCAAACGTGGAATCTCAGTTTTGTGTGTTGTTGGGATCCTGCACTTGCACTTCATTACTCCAGCGTTTGCAAAGTATATTTCATGCCTGATTCTACTGCATCATTAGAGAAGCCACAAAATGCCAAATATTAATTTCATGTCAATATTCACGACAGATTATCAGCAAAAACCTTCACTAGTAGAGCATGTAATACTGTAGTCACTTGTCTTTCTCTTGGCATCATCGTGTTTGTTAGGAACGTACCAGCTGGTGACTTCGGCATTTAGATGTAAACAGCGTTCCAGTTAATAGAAATAAAACACTTAGAGGAAGAGGAACATACACTTAATGTTATTCACAGAAAAAGACGTACCCTCAATGGAAAATCTGTTTGTGCTTTATAGAGTCGGGTTTGTCATCTGCCGTGTTCACTGCTGGATGGAGAATCTCACATGGGTTTTTGTGGAGGTTTTGAAACTTTCTTCTCGTATGACCCTGCGTGCTTGTATCCGGAGACGTATCCGGACGTGTCCACCACTTCCACCCGCCCTGTCTTGCCCTTCCCGCGGCCCGTCTGGTCGAAACGCTCCTTGTGCGATCCCGTGAACTTGGTGGTGTCGGTCAAACGGGACACGGTCGGGGAAGCCACGGCTCTCTGTGAATCCAGAAAGAGAATTACGGCTTTTTAATGTTTTTGAAATAAGTCTCTTCTGTTTACCAAAGATGCATTTATTTGATCAAAAATACTGTAATATTGTGAAAAATTAGTAGTTTAACATTTCTATGTGAAAATATGTTCAAATGTAAACGATTTCTGTGATCAAAGTTGAATTTTCAGCATGATTACTCCAGTCTTCAGTGTCACATGATCTTCAGAAATTATTCTAATATACTGATTTACTGCTCAACAAACATTTCTGATTATTATTAATGTTGAACACAGTTGTGCTGCACAACATTTTTGTGTAAACCGTCATAAAATGTATGTTTTTAGATTCACAGATGAATAGAAAGTTCAAAAGAACGGCATTTATTTAAAATATTTTTTTTTATATAAATTAATTACTTTAAAGTTTTATGATTTAATTATAAGCTTTTAAATCAACTCATGAGCCCCAGTTTACATTTATGCATTTATCAAACTTTTCTCCAAAGTTTGAAAAAAAACAACAACAGGATACTATCAATGCTTTTTTGTTTAGAGAAAGAACAGCACGTCTGCTGTGGGCTTTACCGTAACTCCAGATATAACGGGCGATTTCCCTTCTATCATTTTGTAAACCTCTTGCGCGGCGTCCTCGCTGCTCTTATCTTTGCAGCGTTTCCTGGCCAGCTCTGCCAGCGCTTCTTTGAACTGGCTGTATGTAATAGTGCGGGCAGATTTGTTCCTAGAAAACAATGACAAACGGATGATAAACTCGTCAGTATATTTGGTGGCATCAAATATAAACAGAGCAGAGCAGAAACATGCAAGACTTGATTAAAAGAGCTTCTGTAAACACATGAGAAATGCTTTGAGAGACACTGAAATGAAAATATCAAACACAAATAGCAACTTGGATGCTGTGCTTTTGTGTTTCACATGAGAAATAACACAGGGTCTGAACAACATGAGGGTCAGTAAATGAGGATTTTTGCATGAAATATGATTTAAAGGGATAGTTCACCCAAAATTGAAAATGTGCTGTTAATTTACTCGCCCTCAGGCAATCCAAGATGTAGATGAATTTATTTCTTCAGTTGAACAGTAAAGAAGATTTTTAGCTGAAACTGTGGTCCTTAATCAAAACTCACTTTCAGACGCCTGACAGTCACTTCAACTGGAAATGAGCCGAAATACTGCCGTATATCTGATCCTGAGATGAATGAACTGATTCAGCGCTCCAGTTGCTCCAACAGTCACTGAACTTAGGAAATCGTTCGACTCGGCCCGAAGAGCCGCTGATCTGCGCATGTCTGAACCAAACACATGAATGAAGGGGCCAAATTAACTTTTCATGGTTTCTCATCTTTTATGTGACAAAGTGAGCTGATGAAGATTACTTTATTCACTTTATATGCTTTAGACACGTAAAACATCCACGATTCACACCATTTTTGGGTGCTTTAATAATATAATTGTGCATATGTTACGTCGTTGCGTGATTATGTAAACAAATTAGTGAATTGAAGCAGTTAATTGAAACAAACTGTCCAAAAGAATCAGTTAAATGGAAAAGAATCAGATTTGCCATTTGCATGAGACTCTGCATTACAGGTAATAATGTTGAGTTTCTTGCACAGACTGATCGTTTCGCTTCATAAGACCTCAATAATTTTGTGTTGCCTGATGTGTTTTTTTGACTCTCAAAGTGCCGGTAGCCATTGACTTGCATTTTATGTTCACCAAGCACCAGAGTTTCAGCTAAAAATCTTCTTTACTGTTCATCTACAACTTGGATGGCCTGAGAGTGAGTAAATTAACAGCTAATTCACATTTTATATGAACTGTCCCTTGAAGTTTGCATGGTAAGTGCTTGGATAAAGGCCTCTGAAAGTGTTGCATGAATTGAGACCCGTTTTCCAGTCTTTCATTTCAGAGGAAGAAATGCACTTCTTTTTTTTCATTGTTTGCCCACAAAATCAGATAACATTATCAGTATCATATCATATAATCATATTACAGAGTGTACAAAACCCTAAAGATGAGAAGTGAAAATGGATGGAAAAACAAATGATGAATTAAAAAAGAAAAAGAACACACCATTTTAGAGCATTCTTTAAATAAGAATTATACAAAAAGTAAAGGAAATTAAAAAACAGTCCTGTATGTACATCAAGAGAGCTCTTTTATGTATTCCCAAAAGGGAGACCAGATCAGCCAGAATTTGTCAGATTTTATGTTTATCATAAGTGAGCTTTTCAAGTGGCAACCACGTAGCAATCTGTGATATCCACATTTTAAAAGATGGAGCCAGTGATGCAGACCAAAGTAACAAAATGCATTTTTTAGCTAAATATACCAGGACAATAAATAACTATTGCATCTTTTTTAAACAAACTGTTCACATTCAATAAATATAAAGCTGGGGTCATATCAAAGTTTAGTTCAAGATCATCTTTCATTACCCTATGTATTTTCTTCCAATATGGCAAAATTTTGTCACAGTACCAAAATCAATGAATGAATGTGCCTTTATCTTTTTTACACTTGAAACATAGGCCTGTGGAATTGATAAACATCTTAATACGCATCGGTGTAAGATACAGTGCTATGCATAAGTTTAGGCACCCATGCTAAAGTTGACTAAAAAGAGGAATAAAAAATAATCTTTTGGAAATTGAACTTAATGCCTTAATTAAAAAAATTGGGAAAAATCCAACCTTTAAGGACACCAATTTTCTTTGTGAATGAATAATGTATCGTAAATAAATAAATGTTCTTCCTTAAAATACAGGGTGCATAAGTTTGGGCACCCCTATGTTAAATTCCCATAGAGGCAGGCAGATTTTTATTTTTAAAGGCCAGTTACTTCATGGATCCAGGATACTATGCATCCTGATAAAGTTCCCTTGGCTTTTCGAATTAAAATAGCCCCACATCATCACATAGCCTTCACCATACCTAGAGATTGACATGGTTTTATTTCAGTTAGCCTAATAGCTGGTTTGATTTGCATTGAGAGGTGATCTTATGGAAAGTACTCCATGCCAATCTCTAGGTATGGTGAAGGCTATGTGATGATGTGGGGCTATTTTAATTCGAAAAGCCAAGGGAACTTTATCAGGATGCATAGTATCCTGGATCCATGAAGTTTTTTTAATTAAGGCATTAAGTTCAATTTCCAAAAGATTATTTTTTATTCCTCTTTTTAGTCAACTTTAGCATGGGTGCCTAAACTTATGCATAGCACTGTATATCCTATTAAAAAATTTAAAGTTGAGCTCATGGATCTCAAGAAAAGTACATATTATCACATACAATAGCCCAGTCATCCTCTTCAATGGTTTGACCAATATCCTTCTCCCAAACACCCTTCAGTCCCGGCAAGGCAGAAGTGCAATTACTAGACAAGATGTTAAATGCCCTTGATATTAATCCCTTTAAACTAATTGGATTCGGTAAAAGGTCTTCAATCTCTGTTGTTTCAGTTCTCAACTCTTCTTTGTCTATCTT
The DNA here is from genome assembly GCF_936440315.1 of Barbus barbus. Taxonomy (NCBI): domain Eukaryota; kingdom Metazoa; phylum Chordata; class Actinopteri; order Cypriniformes; family Cyprinidae; genus Barbus; species Barbus barbus. The sequence continues at coordinate 31,342,260 of NC_136740.1, forward strand.
TGGTTTTAAAAAATGTTGCAATTGAAGGTATTTGTAAAAATTGGACTTTGGAACTATATGGCTCTACAATCTGCTGGAAAGATTTTAGGGAGCCCTCTGAAAAGAAACAAGATATTTGAGAGATTCCCAGTTTCAGCCATGCTGAAGGACCAATCTTCTGCAACGTTAAGGGCAAATCAGGGTTAAAAGAATGTGGGGAAGACAAGGAAAGAGAGACAGAAATTCCTAAGTATGTCTTAATATCCCTCCAGACTCGAAGAGTGTTTGATATGGTAAAATGTTCAGAAACCTTTTTTTATCTTTGTATAGTTCTTATCAAATGGCAAAAATTGAATTGGTAATGGGGCGCAAGCTGTTTCTTCCATCTTACACCAAACAGAACTGGTCCTCTCACTGCACCCTAATCTTTTGGCTTCATTAATTTGGAAAATTTGACATGTGGCCTTCTATTATTCCAGATAAGCTTTGAGAGGTGTTTGAGACCTTTGAAAAATGAATTTGCTAAATAACTAGGTATGGATTTGAATAAATATAAAAGCTTGGGAAGTACATTCATTTTTATTACATTTATTCTCTCTATAAGAGGAACATAATTATTATTTATAAGATCATTAAGTGAAGCTGTGACAAAAATGCCTAGACATCTGAAGCCATTTTCTGATTTTCTGAAAGGGAAATTTCAGTAGTGCAGTGGATTTGGACATATTTATTTTACCAGAAAGACTAAGAAATACATTTCAATAATACTGAAATAGATTGCTCTGGTTTAGACATAAATATAAGTACATCATCAGTCTAAAGTGATGCTCGATGATCTTCTCCTCCCACTATAATGCCATGAACATTTCTGCACTGTCTATTGAGTTCTGCTAAGGGTTCAATGACTAGAGCGAAAAGCAAAGGTGAAAGAGGGCAACCCTGCCTTGTGCCTCTCTCTATGCAGTCGAAGTGAGACCATTCGCAATTACTGTTGCTTTAGGATCAGAGTAAAGCAACTGAATCCACCTAATAAAATTATTCCCTAGGTTAAATTTTCCAAGAGTGGCAAACAAAAAGTCCCACTCAACTCGACAGCATCAAGGGAGAGGACAAGTGCAGGGTGCCCTTCACTTTGTACAAAATTAATAACATTTAAAAGCCGGCGTATATTATTGGTGCCATAACGTGATTTCACAAACCCTGTTTGGTCCAGCTTAACTAACTTGGGTAGTATGCTCTCTAACCTACATGCCAAAACTTTTGCCAGTATTTTAGAGTCTGTATTAAGTAGACTTATTGGTCTGTATGATGCACAATCTTGTGGGTCTTTATATTTCTTAAGTAGAAATGCACTTCTAATCGTCTTTAAAAGAGAGAAAATGCTTCCCGTATCTGTAGTTGCTGCCATCAAGGGCCGAGCGTCCAATCAAACTGCACGGTATTTCGTTTACTTCAGTATGATAAACAGTTTTGGTACTGCGTTTGCTCGCCAAAATCAGCGTCCCAAAGCAGAACCAGTAGAGAATGGCTGATTTATCTGGTTTTGAAGCAGGATTTGCATTATGACTCCAGGCAAGCACTTACAGCGAATGCATTCGGCTCGTAAAGCGGCGCATAGTAACACAAACACAAACAGCCTTTACCGTGGTGATCGAGAACCTAAACAAAAGCCCATAAAGCCCGTCATCTCCCCCTGCTGTCATAGCAACAAGCTTGGGTAAACATGCCTCTTTGGCTTTATAATTAATTTGACTTCTTCGCGGAGGAGTTTTGTTTGTGCGATCCTTCAGCGTTGCGACTGTTCCTGCTGCCTTATGTCAGCCGCTGTTCTCTCTCTCTCTCTCTCGCTGCTGACCTCTCTATGAGCATGTGCTGAATGCTTTCATAATTATACATATTCATAGACATAAACATACATATGCTGTTATTAACACATAAAAACATAAAACACAACCGCTCTGCATCATATTTGCTGAATGAAACCCAATACTTGTTTCTCATTTTGAGGTGCAGACTCCAAAAATAGTTTGAGAGCATCACATTTTTTACTAAATATTATGCATTTTGTAGCATTTTAGTTTTTGACAACCATTTTAAGGTGAAGCAGTCTTGTATTTTCACACATGAAATGTATGATACATTTTGAAAGCCACTTTTTGTCATTAAAGCCAAAACTTTTATTTTGATAAGTGCATTAAATCTGACACATACTGAAAGTATAATTTGAAAAATCATTCTTATTTTATGGGGGTAAAAAAAACTTATGATATAATGAAGTTTTTATTGATATTTTTGAACTCAGCATTATCAATTATGCAATATTATAGAGGCAAATCATAGGAAGTCTTTGTTTTGAGAATTTAATCAAAATGAAATGAGTTAATGATTAAAACCAGAACAAATATCTGCCAGTGGGCTCAGAAAAATTAACTTAATGGGGAATGAAAGTTGCTTTTCTGTTTCAATTGACAGATATTTGTTTTTCTTTTAAGCATAAACTTGTTTCATTTTGTTCAGTTTCTCATAAAACGAGACTTAGTTTCTTCAATTTGCATCTCAACTAAATGCATCTTGATTTACAGATGTTTAAATATGTATTGGAAAACAAAAATGCTGTGGAAGATTATTTTTCCGCAGTGCATGCAACATTTAATGGCATGACTTTATGATATAAGACTTTCTGCACTGATTTAAGATATTTTTAAGGCATTTATTTGTGGCAGGGAAAATAAGACCTTTTCAAACCCACAGAAACTACTCGTCTGTAATGTGGTATTACGTGCTGAATGGAGGAGTATTGCAATGTTTACATCGCTGTGTGCTGCAGCTTTAATTGTGCCGTGGCTTTATCAAGCATCACTAACATTAATCGGAGGGGTTGTAATCTGTCACGGGCCACACTGATTAAACGAGACGCGTGCCTTTAGTTCTGATACTGTACGACTTTGGCCTGAGTCTCTGCACGCATGCTGACTACACGGTCTGTTTGGCTCATGCAGTCAAGCTCAAATAGGTAAAAAAAAACACCTGTAAAGCATCAAAACATTTTGCTAAAATAACTTACATTTTGCTTGCTTGCTTTAAAAGACCTGGAGTATAACACAAGAGTTGTTTGGACTACTGTCACAATATTTTCATGTTTTTTTTTTGTCCATGAAATAATAATAATAATAATAATACTCTTATTATAGCATACAGGTTTGGACTGACTTCCTTTTTGGTTGCACTTTTCCTTTAAATGTTAACGTATGCCACATATTGCATGCATTGGTTCTTTCTGCCTCTCGTTTCTGCTCAGCCACGTTGTTCTGACGCTGTCTAGCAGAATAATCTTCACTCTCGCTCAGTCAGGGTGAAGAATCTCTTCACTACCGCAGGCTTGATAAAAGGCAGAGAATATCTTCTATGCATAAATACTACAAAGATTTTGATGAATTCATTCTCCTATTTGAAGAAACCAGCACTGTTATCTAAACATCTGAAGACTGGATATTTAAAGGCGTGATAATAAGTGTGTACGGTGCTCTATATTAAAGGCTCATTATTAAAATCTGGCCCTACTGAAGCAGCGATGACTCTTTCTGTCCTGCAGTCATCAGGGTTATTCAGCATGAGCCATTATGGCCTGTGGCTGTGGGGGAAGAACCAGAAAAACATCAACACAGCACAACTCCTCTTCACCGCACAGTTTTATTTTACTTTCATTGATGCACTATTATACTATTTTGTTTTTGTTAATATTTTGATTAAGATTTTATTTTTTATATGTATATTTTCTTACATATTTTCATTTTAGTTTGAATATTTTTTGTGTATTTTGTCATTTAAAAAAATATATTATTTTTCAAATAATATATAAAGTAATATATTTAATAATAATTTATTACATAAATATATAAAAAATTATTTAATAATATATTCAATAATAAATTTAGATAAATAAATTCTTAATTTAATAATATTAATAATATTACTTTTTAGTTTGAGTTATTTTAGCACTTCAACTTAACTTAAAAAACCTTTTATCTCGGTTAATGTTTATTTTATTTTAAGTAACACTTTTTTTGGTTTTATAGAATGCATATTTAGAAAAAAAAAGATTTTTTGTTACAGAAAATATCATCGCTACATTCCTGTACTGCAAAGCTTATTGCACGGATTAAATATTTTGACGCACGCAATTCTTTTTTTTTTTTTATATCCCCTCTGTAAACATGCACATATTGCATAATGCACAGATCAGTTAAGAAATGCAATTTTGTCCCTCAGATGGAGCATTTGTCCTCTGACACAGCTTGATAAAAGAGGCTGTTTGGTTTACGATTTAATTTGACATGCACATGTGAGGAATGAATAAATACATGAATATTAATCTGTCACTCACTTGCATCTTCTCTGCATGATTTGCTAACCTGACCTGAACCTGCTGTGAAAGATTGGCACGTTAAGAGGAGAATCAGTTGCGAGTGAGTAAAAGTGGGTCAGATGACCAGATGGGATTTAAAACCACATCTGAACACGGCCCGAATCAGATCTCAGTGTTTTTGCTGTTTACACGCATGCAATATCTGTGTTTATGTGTATGCGACACACTGTGCCAGATGTCTGCGAGAAAATCCTATTGGTTGACAGTGTAATCACATCCTACCTAGACAGCACTGAGCATTTCAGGCACAAAGTTTTGGCCAAAATTCAAAGACAGCATCGCATGCATGCTTCATAGGCAATACAATCCCAGGATTCACTGCAACAAACTTAAAGTGAGTGATGCAAGAATGAAGAAGGAAGTGTTAATTGTTGCTCAAATAGTAGAGAATGGCACTAATAATGCCAGGGTCATGTGTTTGATTCCCAGGGAATGCATGAACTGAATAAAAGTATCTGCTAAATGCAAGAATGTAATTGCACACTGAAAAAGTAGAAGATCAGATTTGTAAGTTCATCTTATTGTGCATATCAAGCTTTGCATCAAGAACAAAAAAATTTATTTATCTGTGTAAAAAATAGCTGTGACTTCCATAACCCATCTGTTGTGCTCTAGTCCTAAACATTGTTGGGGGTAACATATTACAACTAATGCGTGTTATGTAATCAGATTACTTTTTTCAAGTAACTAGTAAAGTAACGCATTACTTTTTAATTTACAAGGAAAGTCACTTTTTCAAACAATGCCATTTACTTTTTCCCATTTTTTGTTGAATTTACATTTCCATCAGCCTTTTATATATGTACAACATAACTTATTAATATAAAAACAAACAAGCAAGCCCAGCCCAGATGGGAAAAAGTAATGTAATACATTAAAAAGTAACCAATGCAATTACTTAGTAACACAATATTATAATGCATTACTTCTAAAAATAACTTTCCCTAACACTGGTCCTAAGTATTTAAAAGTGGTGCAAATGCTGACTTACTTGACTTTGGAGAAGACTATGTCCACGTCAGTGAGGGTGATGCTCTTGCCATCGATGACGCCGCAGTCTTTACACAGTTTAGACCAGTTCTTGCCGTTCATGTCTTTGCCGGTGGCTCGCGTGTCTCCGTGGATAGCGAAGCGGCGGAAGGACTCCTCTAGCGCAGTGATCTCCACAGGCGTTTTGGCTCCCGCTCCTCCGTCGCTCGTGCCGTTGGACGCGGAGGACAGGCGTTTGGCCGCGTGATCTTTTGGGTGTTCGCTGTGCGGCCGCATGGGTGAACTGTTGGGTACGGGGTGTTTGGCGGTCTGAACTTTAAACTCCTCCATGTTGCTGGTGAAGAATGTGAATGTTAATATTGCTGCAAAAGTGTGTTTGTGCATCTTCCTTCATTATAAATGATATGATTTGATGGCATGTAATTCAAAGACACGATTAAGTGACACTTACTGTAAGTTTCTAAATACTTTTTATGTCTGTATATCTATAATGAAGATCATAGTTACACTGGTAATATTACTTATGTAAAAAATATAACCAGGTGCATCTCAAAAACGTGAAAAAGTTATTGTTTTGTAACTTATTTAAAAAAAGTTAAACTTTCATATATTCTAGATTCATTACATGTAAAGTAAAACATTTCAAAAGTTTTTTGTTTTAATTTTGATGATTAGAGCTTACAGCTCATGAAAGTCAAAAATCCAGTATCTCAAAATATTAGAATATTTACATTTGTGTTTCATTAAATGACCTTTTTAAAACGATTGACCTTTTTCACGATATTCTAATTTTTTGAGATGCACCTGTATATTTATATGTATGTGTATATATATATATATATATACAGTGGTGTGAAAAAGTGTTGGCCCCCTTTCTGATTTTTTTTTTTTTTTTTTTGCATGTTTGTCACACTTTAATGTTTCAGATCATCAAACAAATTTAAATATTAATCAAAGATAACACAAGTAAACACAACATGCAGTTTTTGAATGAAGTTTTTTATTATGAAGGGAAAACTAAATCCAAACCCACTTGGCCCTGTGTGAAAAAGTGCTTGCCCCCTAAACCTAATAACTGGTTGGGCCACCCTTAGCAGCAACAACTGCAATCAAGCGTTTGCGATAACTTGCAATGAGTCTGTTACAGCGCTGTGGAGGAGTTTTGTCCCACTCATCTTGACAGAATTGTTGTAATTCAGCCACATCGGAGGGTTTTCGAGCATGAACCGCCTTTTTAAGGTCATGCCACAGCATCTCAATAGGATTCAGGTCAGGACTTTGACTAGGCCACTCCAAAGTCTTCATTTTGTTTTTCTTCAGCCATTCAGAGGTGGATTTGCTGGTGTGTTTTGGATCATTGTCCTGCTGCAGAACCCAAGTTCGCTTCAGCTTGAGGTCACGAACAGATGGCCGGACATTGTCCTTCAGGATTTTTTGGTAGACAGCTGAATTCATGGTTCATTTATCACAGCAAGTCTTCCAGGTCCTGAAGCAGCATAACAGCCCCAGACCATCACACTACCACCACCATATTTTACTGTTGGTATGATGATCTTTTTCTGAAATGCTGTATTACTTTTACTCCAGATGTAATGGGACACACACCTTCCAAAAAGTTCAACTTTTGTCTCATCAGTCCACAGAGTATTTTCCCAAAAGTCTTGGGGATCATCAAGATGTTTTCTGGCAAAACTGAGACGAGTCTTTATGTTCTTTTTGCTCAGCAGTGGTTTTCGTCTTGGGACTCTGCCATGCAGGCCATTTTTGCCCCGTCTCTTTCTTATGGTGGAGTCATGAACACTGACCTTAACTGAGGCAAGTGAGGCCTGCAGTTCTTTAGATGTTGTTGTGGGGTCTTTTGTGACCTCTTGGATGAGTCGTTGCTGTGCTCTTGGGGTAATTTTGGTCGGCCGGCCACTCCTGGGAAGGTTCACCACTGTTCCATGTTTTCTCCATTTGTGGATAATGGCTCTCACTGTGGTTCGCTGGAGTCCCAAAGCTTTAGAAATGGCTTTATAACCTTTTCCAGACTGATAGATTTCAATTACTTTCTTTCTCATTTGTTCCTGAATTTCTTTGGATCTCAACATGATGTGTAGCTTTTGAGGATCTTTTGGTCTACTTCACTTTGTCTGGCAGGTCCTATTTAAGTGATTTCTTGTTTGCGAACCGGTGTGGCAGTAATCAGGCCTGGGTGTGGCTAGAGAAACTGAACTCAAGTTTATATATATAAAACGGTCTCCCCCAATATTTGAAATTCTTGCACTGATCGGCTGCCCTCCATTACGCAGAGTTATATTTTTTAGGATGACAAAAAGGTTTAAAAGTGAAATTTTCAGCCTGGTTTGCCTAAGCAGTCTAACAGTGCTCGTCAATGTCAGAATAATTGAGATAGCCAATCAAATCAGAGTAGGCGGAGTTTACTGATCACCGAAGCAGAGCGCGATTTTCAGCATGAATCATTTTAATGTAATGTTGAAAGAGAGCGAGGTAACATGGAAGTTGCAAATCATTTAATATTAGTCAACTTTTTTTATTTATTAAAGACCAACAGCTATCTCCAACAATGCAAACTATTCGAGATTAAAGTTGCATTTGTGAATTAAGTTACCGGAGTCTGTGCTTCTCTCTACAAACAAAGAAGCTGTGACTTTTACTTCAAAATCAGCAATTTTAATTTATATATAAATTACAAGATTTTCAAATGCAAGTTTACAAATACACACACCTGAAAAGTTATTTTACGGGAATTTCTTTGAAGATACATTTCTCTTCCTGTCATAATCAACTCAACATCCTGTGTCTCGTGGCCAAATCAGTTTAAGTTCACAGCCAAGGTGTACTATCTTACATTTTCACATCATCAGTAAAATAGCAAGTAAAAGTATGACACATCTTAGCTTAGCATCTCAAGTCTGACCTTTGCCCTCTGCTGCCCCTCCAGAGCTCTGATTCCACGTCAGCGTCGTTCGTTCTCAGTCGCTCTTCGTTTTTCTTGATGCAGCTGAAACCACAACAGGAGTTTTGTAGTGAATGAGAGTATTAGATGCTTAAGAGCAAAGCAGCAATAACACGAATATAAGTTTGACAGTTTTGAACTCGAGTGTTTTATGCTTTAGCGCAGATTCATTTGGTCTGAATCATCTCATCTTCTGGTTTGAGTCCAACAACTTCCAAATAAATAAACCAGATGAAGCATTTGTGAAGCAATTCACTCGATCACTAAAAATAGGCATTATCTCATGATTATGTAATATATACATATAAAAAGATTTTTGGGTTGAATATCCAACAAAAATAACTATATTATGACTATGTATACCTTTAATATGATATAAAATGACTATAATATAATAATGTATTGTATTCTTGCACAGTTTGCTTCAGGTCAAACATTATAAAGATGAGAAAAACATGATGCAACCGTCCACAATTAGACACAAATGCTCAGCATTACTCGCTCACGCTGGTTAGTTCATGTTTAAAACTTTCACAAGAGCAAATGATCAAGATTGAGTGATTAACAAGTTAAAATTCAATCAGAATTATCTTATTTACTTTACATGATTAAAATCAAACAGAAAGCAAAAGATGAGATTATTCTTAAGAAGTCAGTGTAAAAACATCTCACCACAAGTGCACAAAAAACCCCAAAACCAACCGTGATTAGTCGCTTCACATGTTATACGGTCTCTTCCTGTCTAAGTGGGCGGCACTTGGTCAGAATAACCCACAATGTGCTGATGTCAAGCACGATTTCAGTCACGTCTGTCCTGGTATCAACACCAGAGACTATTTATAATAGCTAAAACTACATCAGACACTCAATCAGGCGATGCTCACCTCCCAGAGGCTCCCATAATGCACTGCAGCAACCGCATTAGCCCTGCGATGTCATGGCAAAGCCAAATTCAAATCCGAAGCTTTCTATGTTTCAAACCACTAAGTCAAACGTTATAAAGCTCAGTCTGAACCTTCTGTCCCGAGTCAAGCGTCAGGCTAAAGGAGCTGGATCTGTCTTTATGGTTGCACAACAGAGCTCTGTAGGCCAAAGTGAACTCCTCGAGTACAGTCAATGTACAAGAGGACCCTCAAAATCCACTTGAAGATGTCCTTATTCAAGAGCATTGTGTTTTACTTGTCTTTCAACAGAGAAACAAACCTTTCTGAATCACTCTCAATAATGTCATTCAGCTCTATAGGCCCATTGTGCTGTCCAGTGTACTACACACACTCGCGACATCGCCACTATCGCTGGCGTTAGCGGGGCAGAGAGAATAAATGATAACATTCTTATCTTTCTTGCTAAAACAAAGAGTGACCGATAAACATGGAGGGATGCGATGTGTCCATCGAGTTGAAAATAAAGAGAGAAAATAATAATTCATTGCATGAAGTGTGTTTTATTTGTAAAGTATTTGAATCGCTGGTTCATAAATTTATTATATATTTCAATAAAATATTATATTATTTTTGAAATAATTATATATATTATTACAATCCTATATATATATATATATATATATATATATATATATATATATATATATATATATATATATATATATTAAATAATCCCAATATATATAATTTTATATATATGATATTAAATTGTCACAGATTTTTATCATAATAATATAATATTTTTTATATAAACGTCTTTCTACTGATGTTAACAGGTCATCCTGCATTTTTCTGTAAAATAAAATGCATTACTATTATTATTATATTTATTCTCAAATACTTTATTTTTATTTTGTAGTAAAATTGTAAGTGTAGTAATGTTAACAATAACAATAGTAATGTTTGTTATTTTAACATTTGTAATTTAGTATTAATAATCGTCATTATTATTAATTATTATTAGTCATATTGAAATTTCTGCAGCCCTTACAAACAAACCTGGTGGTCTTTTATTTATTTTTTATTAAATATTACATTTTAAAATTGTAATAGCAATTTTTAACCCGAAAAATCGCAATTAGACTTCCCCCAAATCACGCAGCCCTATAATGCATATATTAATGCATATAATATATTAATAAAGTTTATTCCATCTTGAGATATATAACATTACTGTGATATATTGTAAAAGTGACACTTTATATAGAAAGTATAGGTCTAAATTACTATTATCATATCAGTCAACAAAGCATATTTCCATTGTTCCAGTGTTGCTTTAAATACTCTCATGAACACACCCAGTCAATATAATTTCTGCAATCATCATTACCATCATAAAACTAACAGTGCTAATAAATGAAGTGAAAATAACAGAGTTCATCATGTTTATTACAGTATATGATGCATGTTAACAACTATATAATCTAAGTGTGTGTAATTTGAGTGATCAAGACAGACATGCTGCTGTCTAATGCTGGAGGAGATTCTGGGAACTTCACAAAAGAACAGGGATAATGATGGAGCGTCAGAGAGGAGAAATGCTCCTTTACATGCTCACGGACCTCAAGAGAATCTGTGATTGGTGGAGCGCATGATGACATGCATTCGCCTTCTGGTCATGAGTTGCACAGATGAGAGCACACAATAAACTGACCTATTTTAAACAAAAAACCCTATTTATATCTGCCAAAAATAGGCATAGAACATGTTTCAGTGTTATTTTTATTATAGTTTTAATGTTGTGTTTTTATTTTTATATATTCCTTTTTAATTAAGTTTTAGTTTTTTTTATTAACTTTAATTTTCATTAGTTTTTTATTATATATATATATATATAAAAATGGTTTTAGTTTTAGTGTCAGCTCTAATAACCCTGACATGATTGGACTGTTCAAATAAAAACAATATCACAAAGAAGGAATGCATGAACTGGTAAAACACCTTGAATGCGATGTAAGTTTCTGTGGATAAGAGCACCTGCCAGATGCATGAATATAAATCTAGAGCAGACAAACATGTCTCCATGAGTGTGTTGACAGATGCCCTCAGATCACCCTGCTGGTGCTGATCAGGTCAACTACATCTTTATTACATCACACGTCGCCTGTCGCCCGTCTAGTGTCAGTCACTCAATTATACAGACATGTGTCTGTCCCTTCGTCAATGTCCTTACACTCACTGTTTCTCCAGCATGAGAGTTTCTGCATACACTGACTTTGCAACAAAGCACTAATGATTCCAGCACAACTGGAGCTATGGCATGTGAGATATACAACACAGGTCTTGTTTCAGGGCTGCACCTTTAATCTTAAGGTCTGTTCTGGGTGTTGGGGTAATGCCAAATAAATAAAACATCAGAGGCCAGTGCTTGTCTGACAACCTAGAACTGAGAAATCTGGGCCAAACTGCAGTGAATGGCTGCATCCTCTGCTCAGGTGAAGATAATCTATCAACATATGGACGAGACAACTGTGATGAGAGACAAAAAACCTCCAGCATTTCTCCTCCTCTGAACAATCTCACAGACAGACAGACAGACACAGCCAGACAGACACACAGACAGAGACACAGACAGACAGAGACACAGACAGACAGACAGACACACACAGACAGACAGACAGACAGAGACACAGACAGACAGGCAGACAGAGACACAGACAGACAGACACACACAGACAGACAGACAGACACTGACACACACACACACACACACACACACACACAGAGACAGACAGAGACACAGACAGACAGACAGACACACACACACACACACACACACACAGACAGACAGACAGACAGACAGAGACACAGACAGACAGACACACACACACACACAGACAGGCAGGCAGACAGAGACACAGACAGACAGAGACACAGACAGACGGACAGACAGACAGAGACACAGACAGACAGACACACACAGACAGACACACACACAGACAGACAGACAGACAGACACACACACACACACACACACACACACACACAGAGACAGACAGACAGACAGACAGACAGAGACACAGACAGACAGACAGACAGACACACACACACACACACACACACACACACACACACACACACACACACACACACACAGAGACAGACAGACAGACAGACAGACAGAGACACACACACACACACACACACACACAGACAGACAGACAGACAGACACACACACAGACAGACAGACAGACAGAGACACAGACAGACAGACACACACACACACACACAGACAGACAGACAGACAGACAGGCAGGCAGACAGAGACACAGACAGACAGAGACACAGACAGACAGACAGATGTAAGAATGGATAGACAAACATATGGATAGATGGACAGACATACAGTATATAAATGGATGAACGGATGGATAGAAAGACCGATGTATGGATAATGCATAGATGGATAGACTGAAATATAGGTGGATGGATGGATGTATAGATAATCATATTCCCCAATTGTAAGTCGCTTTGGATAAAAGCGTCTGCCAAATGACTAAACGTAAATATAAATGTTATATAGATGGATGGTAGTATAGATGGATCTATAGATAAATGGATGAACGGATGGATGGATATATAACGTTAGATAGATGATGAATAGATACACATGGATGGACGTACAGATGGATGATAGACAGACAGACAGACAGAGATCAACCGATATTTTGATTTCTGTATTTAAACATGGCTGTTGTTCGTTTCTCTCGGTTTATGTAATCTCTCTGAACATTATCAGCATCACACAGGCGTTATATAAACTCAGCAGAATCATTGTTATTGTCATCAACGCTGTGTGCTTCTCAACAAACATAACAAAACCAGCACGGAATTACGCAACGAAGCAAAAATGAAAGTAAATCAAACCGACTTCCGTGACAACGATCAATAATGAAGCACAAAATCTGCTCGGTTTGTTTTTGAGGTAAAATGAGAAATACATAAACACGCTCGAGATCAATCAGGCGATATTTGAGCTTCAAACGAGATTAAATCGGACGGGAAACGCGCAGCTGTGACGGACAAAACACAGTCTTACCTGAATGACACCTCTGTCGATTTCGTCTTTCTGTCAGTATCTACAAGAACTTGTTAATATTAGACATCCGCGGGAATGAGACGCGACAATCGCTGCGATCCGCGCGGGAATGCGCGCTGTGCTGCTGAGCGCGCGCCTGGGGACGAGCAAACGCCACGCGGTGATTGGCTGCCTGCTTGAGTCCACATGAGAATTTTTTTAATATTTTATTAATAAATAACAACGTTTTACTATGAGCCTATATATTTAAAAACACCAACTACAAAAAAATATATAAAAAAATAATAATAATTTATATATAGCATATTTTGGCCTGTTCAGAGTATCCAATTGCTTATATTATGATGATCGTCAACCCTGTTACCACTTAACTATCTTAAAAGTAATTAATTATTCACAATGCCATAGAATAGAAGAGTCCAAATTCATTACGATTGACACTAAACATGCTTATAAACACACATTAAAATGAGTGAAGATGCATAAAGAAAGTGTTTTCAGTAGGCTGGATAATGTTTTTCCCAGGAAATAGCTGCTTCCTTTCACAGTAATCAAGATGAAGCTTGTTAATGCTGGAATGCAGGAAAGATGAGTAAATAAACAGCAGCTCTGATGTCTGTGTCTGTCCTGCAGCGATGCATCTCTCCACAGGGATCAAGAATAAAGCTTAAAATCCACGAAATGTTACACAACTAGGGTTCTGGACCAGGATTACATAACAGGCCCTCAGGATAATATAAGGGAGACCAGGACTAGATGTCACACTTCTCAGTTTGGGCCAGGAATTTCAGAATTTCCAAAAAAAGTCTAAATAAATAAATAAATAAAAATAAA